>NW_004525012.1:113153-115100 GCF_000260255.1 Octodon degus
GTTCTATTATTAGGAACATTTAATGCTTTTTCCTCTTTCTTATTTTGAAGGTTGTTTTTATTTTTTGACCAATTCTGCATGCTTTTTTTTTTCTTTTGGCAGAACCAGAGATTGAACTCAGGCCCTTTCACTCACCAGGTAAACACTTATTCTACTGAGCTATCTCTTCAGCCCCTCCATGCTTATTGCTGATAATCTAAACAAATAATTTGAAAATAACAATACAAAATATAGCAACTATTGCTGAATTCATTTTTAATGAAATTGTGTATAATTTATAATATTTTCTTTTTTTTTTTTGCAGAACTGGGGATTGAACTCAGGCGGTTGCACTTGTCAGGGAAGCACTTATTCAACTGACCCATCTCCCCACCCCTATAATATTTACTTTTTATTAATATGTATCCTCTTTAAAATCCCAGCCATGGTGAGGCATAGCTATAATCCCAGCACTTGGGAGGCTGAAGCAGAAGGACCATCACAAGCACAAGACAAGACAAGACTGAGGTACTATGTGAATTCAAGGCAAGCCTGAACCACATAGTGCATAACGAGACCCTGTCTCAATAAATAAAGACAAAAAAAGTAATTATAATTTTTAAAAACATTAAAATAAACTCAAAAATAATGAAAACAATAATAATCTCAAATAATTCTAATTAAACACACACTATAATATTTAAAGATTTCTTGACCCAAACTTCAAGTTGCATAGATTAGTTCTGACATTAAGCAGTGATTCTCCATGCAAGCAGCCATGCTCTTTAATATAAACATATTGTATCCAAGGAAAACAATCTCTTTACAAATAATTTATGAATCACTGAGACATTCAGGTATTTTTAGTGAATCAGCATTACTCTCCTAAGAAAAATTCTCCTTACTCACTTCTCAGTTTTCTTTGGGGAACACACATTGGATGATTATTTAGATTCCTTGGACACATAGAACTCTATCTCAAGTTGGTCAGCTTCTAGTCAACATTGTACACTGTCCACTGCAAATTTAACATCCTCTATCACATATTTTTATACATTATACATCTGTACAATTGTTTTTATTTTTTTCTATAATTTTATTGAGAAAAAAATAGCAATGAGACAGTATCAACACAAATGGGTAGGAGAGTTTCAATAATTAACACATTGCATACATTCTGCCTAGTGTTTAAGTACTGTACAAGATGCGGACATGATATCCTACTTACAAACACCATTAGAACAAATCCCTCTAAACATTAAGAATGTAACTATATATCTAACCTAACCACTTTGAATACACAGATACAAAATGGACATTCATCTGTATCCCCTTTTTTCGTTAAGTTCCGTTATTTGAATATTACAGGTGTGTAAATTCAGCAAAATATTCTAAAAGAGTCCAGTAGCACATAATAGTATTGGGTCTTCTGCTTGACTGGCAACGTCAGAAATTATTGACCTGAGTCCCCTACAGCTCAACATAAAAGCATGGCTTTACTTCTTATATTTCATTTCTATACTTTTCTGCTAGATGGTTAAGACCAAGGTAAAGAAGGACCTACGCAACAAGAGTTGTAGCTTTTGGGTCTGATAAGGTCAATAAAAACCCTCAGGATTTATCCTGAAATCCTGTACCTCAGATTGTAGATCCTCTGTCAGTGTCATCCATGTGAATGAGTCACAGCCATTGTTTGGCCAATGTGCTCTCTGTGAAAGCCTGAGAGAATGTTTTCCCTTCATGTGACTCTCCTTAGGCACACTGTACATCATCGATCACTTTCCTCTTTGGCCCCATAATCTCCTTGATCAGAAAATTTGGGACACTACTGAGTTAGATGACGTTACAGTACAAGTTCTCATATGTCCTGAGTCTTAATTGACCTTGGGAGGCTAGGGCCAAAATGTAGGCTTTATTTGTGGCCCTCCTTTTTCTCTAATTTTGGTCTTTAAACTTAGGTTGTTAACC
>NW_004525012.1:116067-131821 GCF_000260255.1 Octodon degus
AAAATTCCCAGTAGAGGAATAGCTGGTTTAAATGGGATTTCCAGTCCAAATTTTCTAAGGAGTCTCCATACTGATTTCCATAATGGTTGCACCAGTCCACATTTCCAACAGCAGTGCTGAAGGGTACCTTTTTCCCCACAGCCTCTCCAACATTTGTTGTTGGTTGATTTCTTTATAATAGCCATTCTTTCTGGGTGAGATGGTATCTAAATGTTGTTTTGTTTTGCATTTCGTGGATGGCTAGTGATGTGAAATATTTTTTCATATATTTATTCGCTACTTTAATCTCATCCTGTGAGAAGTGTGTGTTCATCTTGGATGCCCATTTCTGGATTAGGTCTTTAAATTTGGGGGCCCCAGTGTTTTTTACTTCTTTATAGATTCTAGAGAGCAGACCTTTGTCTGAGTACTTATGTGTCATGACATTTTCCAAATTTGTAGGTTGCCTTTTCACTTTGTTGGTAATTTCTTTTGACGTGAAAAAAACTTCTCAGCAAGAGCAGGTCCCAGCTGTTAATTCTTTCAACTGTTTCCCCTGCAATTAGATTTCTGTTCATGAAGTCTTTGCCTACTCCTATGTCTTCAAGAGTTCCTCCTACTTTCTCTTCCAAAAGATTTAGTGTCTCTGCTTTAATGTTTAGATCTTTAATTCATATTGACTGTAGTTTAGTGCATGGTGATAGACCTGGGTCAAGTTTGAGTTTTCAGCATGTAGAGAGCCAGTTTTTTCAGCACCATTTGTTAAAGAGGCTATCTTTCTTCCAGTGAATATGTTTGGCCCCTTTGTCAAACATAAGGTGGCTGAGTGTGTTCATAGGGGCTTCAGGGTTTCTAATCTATTCCATTGATCCTCAGGTCAATTTCGTTGCCAGTACCAAGCTGATTTTATCACAGTAGCCTTGTAGTATAATTTCAAGACAGGAATTGTAATGCCTCCTGCCTTGTCTTTATTGCCCAGGATTGCCTTTGCTATTCTAGGTCTTTTCTGGTTCCAGATAAATATTAGGAATGCTTTCTCTACATCTGTGAGTTATGTTGGTGGTAGTCTCATAGGAATTGCATTAAATCTGTACAGCAATTTTGGGAGTATATCCATCTTCACAATGTTGGTTCTTCCTATCCAGGAGCTTGGAATAGCTTTCCATTTTCTGAAATCCTCTATGATCTCTTTTTCCTTGAAAAGAACTTTGACTTCTTTAGTTAGATGAATTCCAAAGTATTTCATTTTTCTTGATGCTATTCTAAAAGTTATTGTTTCCATAATTTCCCTCTCAGTGTGTTTGTTGTCTGTATAGAGGAATGCTATTGACTTTTGGGTATTGACTTTATAACCTGCTATGCTACTGAATTTCTGTATTCATTCTAGTAGGTTCTTGGTGGAGTTTCTTGGGTCTTCCTAGTAAAGTATCATGTCATCTGCAAATAAAGATAATTTAACGCCTTCTTTACCTATTCTTATTCCTTTTATTTCTTTCTCTTGTCTAACCACTGTAGCTAATGATTCCAGAACTATATTGAATAAGAGTGGTGATAGAGGACATCCTTGTCTTGTACCAGATCTAAGAGTAAAAGATTTCAGATTTTCCCCATTTAGGATTATGTTAGCCATTGGGTTTTCATAAATGGCTTTTACCAGATTGAAGTAGAGGCCATCTATTCCAATTTTCTGTAGGACTTTGAACATGAATGAGTGTTGGACTTTGTCAAAAGCCTTTTCTGCATCAATGGAGATGATCATGTGATTTTTAGTTTTTGCTCTATTGATGTAGTGTATCACATTTATCGATTTTGGAATATTGAACCATCCTTGCAACCCTGGGATGAATCAGTCATGATGTATGATCTTCTTGATGATTTGGTGTATTCTATTTGCTAGGATTTTATTGAGCATTTTGGCATCTAAGTTCATGAGGGAGATTGGCCTGTAGTTCTCTTTCTTAGTTTTGTCTTTCCATGGTTTTGGTATCAGTATAATACTTGCCTCCAGGAATGATTTTGGGAGGATTGCTTCCTTTTCAATTTCATGGAAGAGTTTGAGGAGTATAGGGACTACATCTTCTGTAAATTTCTTGTAGAATTCAGCTGTGAATCCATCCGGACCTGGACTTTTCTTTGTCGGAAGTTTTTTAATTACATCCCATATTTCATTGGCTGTTATTAGACTATTGAGGGTGGTTTTATCTTGTCATTTCAGTTGTGGTAATTTGTATCTTTCTAGGAACCTGTCCGCTACTTCTGTGTCTTCTATTCTGTGAGAGTAAACATTCTCAAAGTAGCGAGTGATAATCTTCTGAATTTCCACTGGGTCTGTGGTAATTACACCCTCTTCATTACTTATTGCTTGTATTTGAATTTTTTCTTTCCTCTTTTTGATGAGGTTAGCTAGGGACTTATTGATTTTATTTAATCTTTCAAAGAATCAGCTTTTTTAATTCTTTGAATTGTTTTCTTCATCTTAATTGAATTAATTTCTGCTCTAATGTTTATCATTTCTTCCCTTCTTAGGGTTCTTGGTTTGGTTTGCTCTTCCTTTTCTAGTTGTTGAAGGTGCAGCATTAGGGTATTTATTTGTTCCCCTTCTGTTTTCCTAATGTGTGAGTTCACAGCTATGAATTTCCCTCTGAGAACTCTGCTTAGTATTCTTAAGTTTCTACTGTGTAATTGTAAGTCCTCTTCCTTGCTTATAAGACATTTAATGAAATACCTCCTCCTCACCTCTTCCCCACCACTTCTAAACTTGTTTTCTACTATGAGTCATGGTAATCATCAAATTAGGCATTAATACACCAATCGTTCTCCCTAGACAGCTGATTTACCATCCATTCTCATAGCTTCTGTCCTCATTCTGTTTTTTCATCTTGAATTCCTTCTTTTCTAATCTATGGATCAAGCACTTGAAGGACAATTTCAAATGTTTGACATCAATGAAGATATCTGTGATTATCAGAATCCTCATTCCTCCAAGCTGCTACCAAACATTTCATTCTTGTAACATAAGCTGGTATACATTGGAGTTTGTTCTTTACCACAGATAGGCATGTTGAACTTGATTTCCAGGAAGGGCAAATAGTCCTTTGATGACAGCAACTGTATCTTATCTGTTGGCATAATATCCCTCATGGCACATATAAAAAACCCACCACACACTGATTTAGTGTTCAGTGTACCACTGTTGATCTCATATATAGCAAGCTAGAAACAATGTTTTCCATTAAATCATTTGTTTGATTGTACTTTTAATAACCATTATTTCTGGAGTCCATGAACCAGAAGTATCAAGAACACCTAGGAATTTGCTAAATTTGAGGGTTCTCAGGCTCCATGTAAAACCTACGCAATGACAAAGTTTTAGAGTGAGAGCCAGAAATCTGTCTAGAAACCCTCTACATAAATTTGATATGTTCCATAGTTTGAGAGCACAGAGCTACATCAAACATTTATTCCTCATAATAGTGTGTCTAGATAAAATAGCCCTGGCCAACACAAACAGTTAATTTACCAAGCTTTTAGTTTTGAGAACGTTCTGACCTAAATCAAGTCAAATAACCACTAGCAATGTACCGTCTAGACACAAAGATTAGATGATAACAAAACACAGCCCATTTGTGCAATACTTCTAAATGACTCTAGAAGGTTTTCAGGGGAAGTTAATGTTCCATGTTTCTTTTAACTTTAACCTTGTCCCTCTCTCCAAAATTGGTTTATTTTGCAGTGCTAAAAATAATTGGAATCTAAAGCATGGAGACCGTTGTTGAAAGCTCAATTTAACTTCCATGTACTTCTGATATATAAACATGTTAGGAACAAATATTAACTTTAAATTTTGCATCAACCATGTTTTGTGACCAATAGCTCCCTGAGCATTCTGAGTAATGGTGAAATCAAGAACAAAAATTTTGGACTCTAAATCTGGGGACACAGAAATGTTGGTACATACTTAGAAGGTCTTAAGGTTGCAGAACACTCACTGTTGTATAATCTGTCTGGGGACAAGCAACTGAAGGGAAGCTGTGAACTTCAGAGACTTAGCAGTTCTTGTTACTTCCACCTAGTAGGATGGTAACTTCTACCATTAGTTATGGTTCTTCAGAGAAAATGACCCAATAGGAGAGATCGAATTACATATAGATTATGACTTATTATGTGTTTTTTGTGCATTTTATACAGAGTTTTAACCACAGAGAGACTGACAGAGACAGAGAAACAGAATGAGAGGGTTTTAGGGTCCTTGATCACACAGCTGTGTGTCTTGAAAGAAACCAAAGGCAACTTAAAGGCAGATTTCTCTCTTTCTTTTGTAACATCAGTGCTGTCTCTCAAGGCCTTCAACTGAGCAGGTAAGGCTTACTCATACTACAGAAGGTAATCTACTTTCTCAAGTCTGCTGATATTAATGTCAATCTTATTTTAAAAACAAAATACTGGGCCTGGGAGATGGCTCAGTAGAATAAAAGCTTCCCTGGGAAGCGCAAGGGTCCGAGTTCAATCCCCAGTTCCGTAATAATGATGATGATGATGATGATGATGATGATGATGATGATGATGATAATAATAATAATAATAATATCACCACACCACATCAGGGATCCATAAACCAGCTAAGTTAGCACATAAAATTAGATCACCACATCACAGATGATGAACTTCATCATAAAGTAATTCATACTTTCCACACAAACTTAACAAAAGAGATTCTTTTCAGCTTTGATCTTAAATCAAAATTAGTATCATTTGTCCCTCAATATCCACAGGGAATTAACTTCATATCTGTGTATCATCTTTGGGCAACAAAAATTTATGAATTGTGAAGTTCTTCTACGAAATGGTGCAGAATTTGCACATAATCAGTCCATGTCTCTTATGAACATTAAATCAACTCAAGGAACATATAGCTGTGAGAATTAATCAGCCATAATGAAGGGCATAATTCTTCCACTTGTAGGAAAATGAAAGAAACTGGAAGGCATCATGTTGACTGATATAAGTCAACCACAGAAATATAAGTCTCATATGTTTTCTCTCACAGGTGACAAAAGTGGCCTGAAAAAGAAGAGGGAATACAAGGGATTGAAAATGCTTGGAGGAAGAGGAAAGCAAAGAGAGGGGAAAAGACAGAAATAGGGAAGATGGTCATGATCAATGCATGACGTTTGCTTGTGTAGAAATGTCACAGTGAATTCCATTAATTTTTACAATGAATATGCATTCAATAATTATAATAAAATACAAATTAAAAATCAACTCCAAATTAATTATAAGGCTTAGCATATAATAAACATTACATAAGCATTTAGTTCCTATATTAAAGAAAAATGTATTTCAAATATTTCTAGATATATGAAACTGATAAATAAAAATTTAAAGATTAATAGGAAAATATGTGACTTTCAACACAATATATATTTTATATTTAAATCAAATTTAAAATATCTCTTCAAAACTTGATCATTTCTTTATGTTAAATATTTCAAGAACTTTCCTCTAGATTTCTGAAATGTAGAGTACATTATTTTTCTCTTTAGTCACTCTACTTAACAATAGCCCAGCAGAACTTCTTGCTAGTAATTGTCACTCTGCCCATCCCCCTTCCCTCCCTGAATCCATCCACCTTCTGGTAACCACCATTCCATCCTCAATTTTGAGGTGATCAAATAGATACCACCTAGTATTTGCTTATATGATGATCATTTTGAGATGACATGCATAAAAGTGTAATAATCCAGGTACAGAACAAGTTTTTTTTAATGTTTGGAATAGTGTTTGATTGATTCCATGGGGATAGGACCTGCATAGAGAGGATCAGGTGGCAGGGTAGGAAGATCGGCAGTTCAGGGAAGCCCTCAAATCTCTGACCTGGAATACAGTTGCTCTTATTAAATTTTGAAGTCATAAGGAACGTCTTCTTAATCCTGGAAAAATATTAAGTTTCTTTAAGGAAACATTTATGAAATAGTAGCATTCCCCACAGAAGACAGATGAAGTCAAAAGTTCAAGATGGGGCCAAGACATTAACTTATAATGAAATCTTTCCTAGCACAGTTGATATGCATTCAGAACTGTGGATCACTGCTCCAGAGAAAAACTTCTCTGCATGTCCTCTCAAAATGATCATCAGAAAATCAAATATTGCTTTATTGACAAACACACCTGGGTTCTATCCCTGGAGTACCATGCCTGTACACCCCAGGGTGCACTGAGACAGCGATTCAGACTGGGAGTGGTGGCACGCACCTGTAATCCCAGCGCTTGAGAGGCTGAAAACAAGAGGATCACTACAAATCCAGTCTTTGTAGTGAGACTCTGTAGACCCTGTACTAAATACATAAAACTAAAGAGATAAATAAAGTAATTGTACAAAGTAGTAGTACAATGGATATCACTTCACTAAAGGATTTTTGAAATACAATTATAACTATTTAAAATACAACTTTTTGTTAATATAAATCCTGCATTAATAAAGTAAAAATACTATTTTAATGCTCAATTTAACAAATTTTAATCTTCTCTTCCCTTTTCCTACATGCTGTTTTATTTGCATTTGTATGAAGATTTTTGTTTTGTATTTTGTATTTCTTTTATTTTGCTTTATGTTTAATGTTTAAACTTTTAACATACTAGAATAACTTTCCAGGTGGTGTAACTGAAGACACACTTTTATTGCTTTTTGAATGGGCTTATGGGGTACGTTATATTCTCCAATGTACTTGGATGTGTTTCTAGATTTTTTTACTAAATTCATTTCTTCTACTTTCTATTGTTAAAGTAAAAACACCTTTTTATTTTTCACTTTATATATTTTTTCCTGAGAGTTTTATGTATATTTAAAATCATTTGACTGCCTACAGAGCCCAGTAGACATTTTAATCTAATTTTCATGTGGAACTTTTATATTATTATGATAGATCATCACATCAGAAAATAGGATGTATTTCCATTTCATCAATTTTTTCCTAAATAAAATATTGTGCAGTGTTTTTAATGTATCTTTAATCCTTTTTGATTAATTTCTTTAAGAATTTACTTACATTATATCACAACTTGTTCTATGTATTTCTAAATCTATATATAAAGAAAAATCTTCTAACATACTTTCTCAGTCCATAGTCCCTTACAAAATTTCTGACTGATTTTAGTACTTATTTCATCTTAGCATCTTGAATTTTCTTTAATTATAAACAATAGAATCATCCAAAAGATCATTTTTACTGACATCTGTACCTGTTTCTTTGTTTTTATTTTTAAATAAAATTTTAAAAAATGGTAAAGAAAAACATTAGAAATGATACAGAATTTCACTAAAAATGATAGGAATTCAACAATGGTGTTGTATTGTATATTGCAGTCCTCAAATTAGTTGTTCAGATTACCAGATATAAATAAGCATGCAAAACTGGTCAAAAAATTATGATAAATTAAAAAGAAGAGATAAAAAAGGTACTTACTGCTCCTTTCGATAATAGAACAGCAGAAATCAGTAGTACAATTATTCAAAATATCATGTACATATATTATCATCCTGGTTTTTCCTTCCCTTTGAACAGATTCTTTCCCTTTCATAGTATCCATTGTACCTTCCGGATTCTATGTACTCTTTCAGTGCCTTATACTAGGGAAACAACATGATATTTACACATGTGGGTCTGATTTATTTCACTTATGAGTATGATCTCTAGTTGCATCTATTTCCCTAGAAAAGTCTCGATTTTATTCTTTTTATAGTTGAGTAATACTCCATTATATAAAAATATCACATCTTTTTTATCCATTCCTCAGTTGATGGGCATTTGTGTTGTTTCCAATATTTAACTCTGCCAAATGATGCTGTTGTAAAGATGGGTGCATGTTTGGTATGATGTTTTCAATTCTTTTGGAAAAACACACAGCATGGGAATACTTGGATTGAATGGGGCCTCTAATCCTAGCTTTTTGGGGAATATTCACACTGATTTCCATACTGTTTCTATGATGATGATAATGATGATGACGATGATGATGATGATGATGATGATGATGATGATGATGATGATGATGGTGACAATTGCCAGTATCTGTTTGCCTCATCTTTTTTTTTAATTTATGTATTTGGTACAGGATCTTACTACACAGGTTGTACTCCTGTTTTCAGCCTCCCAAGCACTGAGATTACAGTTATGCACCAGCACACCCAGTCTCATCATTACCTCATCATGCCTGGCTGTGGGGCCAGGGCAGCAGGTGGTGCACTGCCTAAGCAGAAGCTTAGTCTGCTGAGCTATCTCACTGGCCCTTGCCTCTTCCTTTTAAACTGAGAATGTTTTATTATTTGACTTATGTACATAAAGTATTTTGCCTTTATTTTAACTAAAGTTGTTTCATTACATTTTAAAATAGTTTTCATCTGTTTGTAAATTATATCAAGAATTTTCAAGTGAGAATGACTAAATTCTATCAAAGTTTTCTGATCAATACACACAATAGCCAATAACTGAAGCTTCTTCTGTACCATTTATAAACAACAAGATATTGAGAAGCTGGGGATACTTCTATTTTTTCACAAACAGCTAGAATCTCAAGAATATTTTCAGTTTGACCACAGACTTATGAGTAATCTTGGCTACATAACATTGATCTTAAAAAAATATTTGCACTTATAGAGCAGAAATCTACTCAACAAAAAGCATATTTGTAATAACAAATGTTTGTGATAAAATTTGTTTTTGCAGTGTTTTATGTCTCATGATGTTGTTTTAAAATATCATTTCATGTCGCCTAGCCATAGGGTAATTTAACATTCTGATTACCAGTGTGATTCTCCTGTCTTCAAAAGATTACAAGTACTAATTTCTGTGTCATTTTCCAATCCTCATCTGTCAGCATTTGCCACAATTAGAAAATTGCTGGTGTTTAAAAAGCACTTCATTTTTTTTCCTATTTTGGAGCTCATCTTTCTCTTTAGTTACAGATATATCCAAAAAAGATCCACGTCTCTTGCCCCATCATAAGATTACAAAAATAAATTTTTCTAAATTTGTTTGTCTATTTTCATGATTCAGTAATTTTCTAGAAAAATTTAAGGTGATATTAAAAGTCAATGTATTATAGTTCTGCACAATATTTTTGTTAATGTACATTTTTTCTAGTTTCTTTAATGTTTTCTTAAATGTAGTCACTTTGCTTACAAAAAAAGTTACTGAAATGTTCTATTTCATACTTTGAATCTCATTATATTTTCTACAATTAATCTGTAATCAAGTTTCTGGTGGACACATCTCTTTGTCTCTTCTGAAACCATATCCAAAAAAACTATTTGTCCTAATGTTCAATTAACTACAGTGTGATTAAAAGCAATTAAACTATTGCCATGAATTCTATGACAATTCATTGCATTTGGAATTATAACATATTCAATAGTTGTGGGGTATATCTGCTATCTATGAAATGATTAATCTGAAAATATTCTAAAACTCTTGCTGAAATTTAAATGAATTATTTTAATATCTTTACAAGGTGACTAGGTCATAAGACTTCTGGAGATTATTTTTTCTTCTTTCTTTCTTTCTTTCTTTCTTTCTTTCTTTCTTTCTTTCTTTCTTTCTTTCTTTTTCTTTTTTTTCTTTCTCTTTTTTTTGTACCAGGGCTTGAACTTGGGGACTTGTGCTTGCCAAGCAAGCACTTATGCTACTGAGCTATATCCCTGCCATCATGAGACCTCTATCCCCATGAGTAGATTAATACTATTATAATAGGTACATTTTCTGTTTAGTCACCTTTCCCACTGTTGATATGAAATACCCAATATACACAACTTAAAGAATGACAGGTTTAACTTGGATCATGGTATTAGAATTATCAGTCCATGGGTAGAAAGTTCATAATGGAAGAGCTTGGTGACATGTTGACAGGGAAACACAAAAGGGAAACTCACCAGAGAGAAAGAGCCAGAGACCAGAAAGAGTTCCCCAGGTCATCCTTGCACAACTCATGCAGACACACTCAGAAGAGTGCTTCCCTAAATCTTAGCTCTCAAGATACTCAAGTTGACAGTACAGGTTAACTGTCACAATGAAAGCATAAAATATTGTGGGACAGTCTTTTGGATAATAGGACTCCTTGGCATTTTCCTCTTTCTTTTTCCTGTCCTCCACACTGAGCACCCAGACTCTAAAACATGACACCTTCCTTTGGACACTCAGCCTCCAAATTAGCCAAAAAATCTCCAGCTTATGCATGCTCATTCTGTAACAATTTTTTAAAAGTAGCAGAAAATAGAGTAAGATTGGACAATTTCTTATTATATATATGTCAAAAACTAAATTTTTCTGCATATTCTTTGGTGAGACATGAATCCAGGCAGTAGTCTAAACTCCTAAACAATTGCCAGAATCTCAAAACAAGCATCATATGAGTATTACAATCTTTTCTTTGTGCAAGTTATGAAATTTGATGTACAATATTTATGTTTATATTCAAAAATAAAACATATAGATAGATAGATAGATAGATAGATAGATAGATAGATAGATAGATAGACTGATGCCCAAAATTGATTGATTCAATGAAAGACCATATTTGCATCCTGTGGTCAATCAGGTTTATGCAGATCATATCCTTGATAACAGTGACAGCTCTGATATAAAAATCATATCCAGTGAATTATACTTTTATTAAGTAAGTGCTATTGTGTTATACTTTAGTATATTCCACTTATGTAATTCTGCACTTATCCAATGAGCAGAGTTAGAGGAAATATATATGAATTTACATTTGAAAAGTGAACAAAATAATATCAGTATTCATTAATGTATTGCACAACTCAGTCTTCTTCAAGTGCATAAACTTCTCTAATTATAAATCAGATGCCAAGTAGACAATTTTGATCTTCACACTGACCTAAAGTTAATGATTGGGTGTACTTCATATGGACTTCAACTGGGAATGATTACATCAAAGGCAAAGTGTCATGTGTCATAGGGCGTTTGCAGCAAGAGAAATAACAATTTCTGTATCAGAGGGGTTGTTAGTTACAGCAGCCTGGAGTTGTGTTCATAGCCATAATAGGAGCCATGTCCACAACCACAGCCATATCCACAGCCCCTTCAGGAGATTCTGTAGTAACTGCAATCCATGGTGTCTGGACATGAGGTTTCACTTGAAGGGTAGGAAAGTTTTTCTCAAATGTAAATTTCATCTTTTCATCCTGGTCTTTTAAATATTTAACAGAGAGGGATGGATCACATGTTACATGGGCACTGTTCTCTCATTTTAGAGATATTGCCTAAAGAGATATCATTAGGTGCACATTTATTTTGTAAGAATTCATAATTTGCTTATTGCCTTCTTATAAATTTTCATAAGCCTTGGAAGGATTCAAGGGTACATTTGCCATACATCCAACATTATACACCACAGTTTCATTTTTCTTAGTTTATTTTATGGACATGGGATCATAAAAATGTTCTGACCTATAAATATGTGTTTGTTTGTCTTTTTGTTCTTTGAGGTTTTGGAAACTGTCTGTCACATGGGTTATCTTACTCATGACTATTCAACCCCCTTTTCATCCTCTTCTTCTTCTATCTCCCTTTTTTTTTTTTCATTTATGTATTTGGCACAAGGTCTCACTATGCAGCTCAGACTAATAGTGATTCTCCTCTTTTCAATCTCCCCAGTGCTGGGATTACAGGCATGCACAACGACACCCGTACTCAGTCACAAGCTCAGCATACCATGGGGGCGGGGACAACGCAGCATGCAGGACCTGGGATCAAAAGCTGGTCCCTTATAAATTTTCATGTGCTTCATCTGCTGAGCTATCTCGCCGACTTCCATCTTTTTTTGTTCTAATTTTTTACCTTGATTTTTTTTTCTCTTTTCCAGTATTTCCTTATTTCACCATGCTCTTTCTAAATCCCATTTCTGAATTTCAGACAGTGAATTGAGTCAAAACATGTCAAAATAGCATGTTCCATCTGTTTCTGAAAACATACTTCTCTCTGAAAGAAAGCTTTTCCAGCCCTTTATTGGCTATTGAGGTTAGGACTTCCTTTTTCTGCTTTGGAAAAAATTAAATTTGTAAAACTTCTGATGGATCATTTCTGTAAGGAGAATTATTTTTACTATAAATGACAAATTTTTTGTGTTCCAGTTTAGAATGCTGTAGAAGTTTTGTATCAATGATTTCTTTGTTAGAGTCCAGTATATAAGTGGAAATCTGTTTCTTGTTTTACTTGGCCTACTTTCGTATTTGTACTCTATATGTCTGTATTTTTCATAGGGACATGATCCCATTGATAAAAAAATACCTTTTTAAGAATATTCATTGATCCTACTTTTTATTGAATAACATGACATAAATTACATGTGACTCTTCCATGGCACTTACAAGGTGTGCTCTTTTATTTTCATATACTTTCTTCTTATTATTTCCTATAAACCAATTTCTGATCTTTTTTGCATTGAATTTTCTTTATTTACTTTTCCTTTTTAAATTTCTTTCTTGGGAGTGTGCGGGTTAGCTCAGTTGTTTAAGTGCCTGCTCCGGCAAACCCAATCAGGTGCAAGGGACTCCAGTCCAATCCCCAATTCCACATGTCTTATCAGATCTGCCTCTAAGGCAGCCTGAGCCAGACAAAAAAAAAAAGGGGGGAGGCAGGGCAAATAGTTCAGCAGATTAAAGCCCCTGCAAGCAGGTACAGGGGCTAGGAGTTCGATCCCTGGGCCTACCATCCCACCCCCACCCCCGGGGCTCACTGAGATAGCAATTTACACTGAATTTGATGGAGCACAATTGTAATCCCAGCTATTGGGAGGCTGTAAACAGGAAGATCACTACTAGTCTGATCTAGCAGTGAGATCCCAAACACCCTATAGATTCTTCCCTAAAATACAAAATTAAAAAATAAATTTCTTTCTTCATGTGGCTACCATATCTTTCATCTACATTTCTCAATACGCACACTAATAAATCTTGTACACAATCATGGATTCAAGCACAATACACAAGTACACGAGTCACATCACGCTAATAGATCTTGTACACAATCATGGATTCAAGCACAATACACAAGTACCCAAGTTACTTCTAAAACTAAAGAACTCAGGGAGAGCTTGGATCTGTGGGCCCAGTACAAGCAATCATGGATGGCTCCTGGAGCCATTTAAAAATTTGGTAGACTCTGGGAACTCTGTGGCACTCTGGTAAGTTCCTTAGCTGCAGCTTGTAATCGTCAAGCTTCTGCTGGTGCTGGTCCAAACTTTCATGAAATTAGGAGTACTCTGAGTGGCCTGCAAGGTGCAAGACAACTGCAACCTATTGGCCCAACATGGGCAGCCATAAAGCTTTGCTTGAACAATTTAACAACTGTGGTAGACTCTGGGTAGCCTGTGAGACTCAGTCTGAGTGAGTACTGGAAGCTTCAAAAATACAAAAATGCAGGAGCAAATGGCAATCTCAGTCCTCTAGCCCAACCATAACAAACTGAGGAGAAAAAGATATACAAGAATTTGGAAATCACACACCTGAAATCTCTGAAAGGACAGCAACTGAAGTAAAGAAACAAGCACATTAGACTATAGAACAAATAAGCTAAGAAATAATCTCTCAAGCCAAAAAGAAATGACAAAAATCATGAAAGAATTATTCAGCACATCTAAAGATATAAATAAAATAGAATAGGGCAGAATAGAAAGAATAGAGCAGAATAAAAAAATGACGAAAGCACTAAATAAACAATACAGGAAAGAATTAGAATGCATGAAACAGATGCAAAGAGATACTCAGCAAATTAAGATCTCCACTGAAATCTGGCAAAAACCCTTGAATGAAACTGAAGATGGACTTTCAAACCTCAACTTTCAAAGACAGCAGTGCAGCTAATAAAATTGAAAGGAAAGCTCTCTTTAAAAATAACATAGAGGTATGAAGCCAGGAGACAGGAAAAGGAATGTTATGGGACTCTCCTTCTACAAGGTTAGAGTACTCCTATGTGGTTAGATTTCTAGACTTATGTGTAAACATAAGAATTATATAATTCTTCATGCCTATTTTTAAAATATAGTTTAATTCTTTAAATGTTTTTTCATCCTATTCCGTAGGGACTTAAAGTTCAACATATCAGTACTTGGTGAAAAATACCTCTTCCATGTTATGCCTAAGATGTTTGATATTCAGATAGTGAGGTTAAGCTTAACAACCTAGGTTGTATGGTAATAACAATAAGTTTGTCTTCTGGAGGGTTAACAACCTAAGTTTGAAGACCAAAATTAGAGAAAAAGGAGGGCTGCAAGGAAAGCCAACATTTTGGCCCTAGCCTTCCAAGGTCAATTAAGACTCAGGACATATAAGAACTTGTACTGTAACGTGACATAACTCAGTAGTGTCCCAAATTTTCTGATCAAGGAGATTATGGGGCCAAAGAGGACAGTGATCGATGATGTAAAATGTGGCTAAGGAGAGTCACACGGAGAGAAAACATTCTCTCAGGCTTTCGCGGAAAGCACATTGGTCAAGCAATGGCTAAGACTCATCCACATGGCTGACACTGACAAAGGATCTACTATCTGAGGTACAGGATCTCAGGAAAAATCCTGAGGGGATTTGACTGATCTTATCAGATCCAAAAGCTACAACTCTTGTTGAATAGGTCTTGCTTTATCTTGGTTTTAACCATCCAGCAGAAAAGTATAAAACTAAGTATAAGAAGTAAAGCCATGGTGTCATGTTGAGCTACAGGGGATTCAGGTCAACAATTTCTGACACTGCCAGTCAAGAGGAAGACCCAATACTATTATGTACTACTGGACTGTTTTAGAATATTTTGTTGAGTTAACACACCTATAATATTCAAATGACAGGAACCAAAAAAAGGGGATACAGATGAATGTCCATTTTGTATCTGTGTATTAAAAATGGTTAGGATAGATATATAGTTACATTCTCTTAATGAATAGAGCTATTTGTTCTAATACTGTTTGTAAATAGGATATCATGTCTGCATCTTGTACAGCGAATATACTAGAAAAAGAGTATGAAATGTATTGAAACTATCATACCAATTTCATTTGAAACTGTCTCATTGCTATTTGACTCTCAATAAAATTATGGGAAAAAAAGATAATAAAAATCAGCCAAAAAAATTTAAAAACATAACATAGAAACAAGAAACTGTGCTTGCTTCGCCAGCACATATACTAAAATTGGAATGATACAGAGAAGATTTGCATGGCCCCTGTGCAAGGATGACATGCAAATTCGTGAAGTGTTCCATATTTTTTCAGGTCAACAATTTCTGACATTGCCAGTCAAGCGGAAGACCCAATACGATTATGGGCTACTGGACTCTTTTAGAATATTTTGCTGAGTTTACACACGTAATATTCAAAGAACAGAACTTAACAAAAAAAGGGAATACAGATGAAAGTCCATTTTGTATCTGTGTATTCAAAGTGGTTGGGATAGATATATAGTTACAGTCTCTTAATGAATAGAGGGATTTGTTCTAATGGTGTTTGTAAATAGGATATCATGTCCATATCTTGTACAGCAATTAACCAATAGGAAAAATGTATGCAACATGTTAATTATTGAAACTGTCCTACTAATTTGATTTGAAACTGTCTCATTGCTATTTGTTTCTCCATAAAATTATAGAAAAAAGAACCAAGAAATTATAATACAACAGCTACAAGACAACAAAAAGAAAAGCTAGGTGTCAATGACTCAGAAGGAGACAGCACAAAAGACTATTTGCAGAAGTACTCACAGAAAATTTTCAAA
>NW_004525012.1:155662-170470 GCF_000260255.1 Octodon degus
TTGCTATCTTGGTTCCTGACAGTATCAAGTTCAAACCAAAATTCATTCAAAGAGATAAAAAAGATCACTATATGCGTGTTAAGGGAAAACTTCAAGAGGAAGAGATAACAATTATAAATATATTTATAACAAATGTAGGAACATCCAGCTACATAAGACAAATTTTAACAGACACGAAAAATCAAATGAGAAATAATACAGTACTAACAGGGAACTTTAACTTGCCACTCTCACAAAGAGATAGATCAACTAGGCAAAAAATCAGTGAAGAAATAACAAAACTAAACCAAACATGTGAAGAAATTGACTTGGTAGAGCTTTACAGAGTATTTCACCAAACAACAACAGAATAAACATTCTTCTTAGCTTCACACAGGATATTCTCCAAAATAGATCATATACTAAAGGAATTTAAATTATCCCATTCATATTACCTAACCACAGTGCAATAAAACTGGAAATTATTGAGAAAGGAAACTACAAAAACAACATAAATACATGGAAATTAAATAACCTCCTAAACAACCAGTGGGTCTTAAAGGCGATTAAAGAGGAAATTTAAAATGCTTACAATCAAACCAAGATGCAGATACAACCTACCAAAACCTGTAGGATACAATGAAAGCTGTTGTAAGATGAAAATTTATAGCGGTAAATTCGCACATTATGAAAACAGAACAAGCCCAAATAAATGATCTCATGATGGACATCATGGTGCTAGATAAACAACAGCAAATCAAGCCCAATAAAGGCAGAGGATTATAAAGATTACAGCACAAGTTAATGCATTGGAGGTGAAAAACAATAAAAAGAATAAATGAATCTAAGATTTGGTTTTTTGAAAGAATAAATAAAATTGATAAACCCTTAGCCAATCTAATCAAAAAAATAAAAGAAATAAATAAAGTTAATTCAATAAAGATGAAGAAGGCAAAATCACTACAGAGCCTAGAGAAATTCAGAATATCACAAATACCCACTTGAAAATCTTTACTCTCACAGGATTGAAAACACAGAGGAAATGGACAGTTTCCTGGCTACATATGAAATGTCAAAGCTGAATCAAGAGACTAGAAAACAGAATGTAGTAAATCATAAAACTGATTATATAAATGACCAAGTAGGATTCATTTCAGGAATGGTAGCCTGGTTCAACATATGCCAATCCATAAATGTAATACACCACATCAATAGAACCAAGAAAAATCAATATTATCATCTCAATAGATGCAGCATAAGCTTTTGTCAAAGTCCAACATTCATTTATGATAAAAACACTACAGAAAATCAGATATCTAAACCAGATAAAAGACATCTGTGAGAAACCAACAGCCAACATTATTATACTAAGTGAGCAAAAACTGAAGTCTTTCACTTTAAAATCAGGAAAAAGACAAGGAAGGATACATACTGTCTCCACTCATATTCATTATAGTTCTGGAAATATTAGCCAGAGAAATTACACAAGGGAGAGAAATAAAAGGAATAAGGATTGGAAAAGATGAAGTGAAATTATTATTATTTCCAAAAACTCTAAGTCTTGTAAACTTAAGCACCAAATTCAGCAGTGAAGCAGGATATGAACTCAATACCCAAAAATCAATAGCATTTTTGTTCACAAACACTATTTTTACACTGTTTTATACACAAACACTGTTTTGTACAGTTTTGTACACTAGGAGAGAAAGTAGGGAAAATATGCCTTTCATAATAACATCCCAAAAATGAAATATTTAGAAATCAATCTCACAAAGAACAAAAATAGATTTACACAGTGAAAATCGTGGTACTCTGAGAAAATAGATTGAAGATGATTTGAGAAAATGGAGAAATACTGCATGTTCCTGTATAGGAAAAACCAACATTATGAAAATGTCTATACTCCAAAAATTGTTATACAGATTCAATGAAATCCCAATTAAAATACGGTTAGTACACCTCACAGAGCTAGAGAAAAATTCTTCAAATTCATTTGGAACCAGAAGAGACCCAGAATATCAAAAGCAATCCTGGGAAGCAAAGGAAAAGCAGGAGGTATCACATTCTGTGACTTGAAATTATACTTAAAAGCTACTGTGATAAAATTAGCATAGCACTGGCATAGAGACAGACCTGAGAATCAGTGGAACAGATTAGAAGATGCAGAAACAACTGCAAAAACACTCAGCTACCTTATGTTTGATAAAGTTGCCAAACATGTTCACTAGAAGAAAGATAACCTCTTTAATAAATGATGCTGGAAAACATGGCTTTCCACATGCTGAAAGTTAAAACAAGACCCATGCCTATCTTGAAGCACAAAGCTACAGTCAAAATGGATCTAAGATTTAAATATTAGAACAAAAACACCAGACTGAGCCCAGTGGCACATGCCTGTAATCCCAGTTTTGGGGAGGCTGAAATCTGGAGGATCACTATGAGTCTAAGCCCTGTAATGAGACCCTATACCAAATACACTAAAATTAATAAGAAAGAAAAAAAAGAAGCAAAAACACTGAATCTTTTGGAGGACAATGTAGGTAGAAATCTTAAAGACACCGGGGTAGGTAGAGAGCTCATGAATAAAGATGAATCTGCATGGAAAATACTTCAAATAATTGAAATTATTAGGAAAATCTGTAAGGTGATAGATGTGTCTATAACCATGTAAGTAGGCATTTACTTCCTACTAGTGTATGCTTAAACTCAAAAAATAATATAAATAAAATGTGGGGAGGCTTCTCACTAGTAATTATATTTTATGGAAGCCAATTGGAAAAAAACACTTTGTTCTGCAATCTACAATCACAGGGAAGGTAAAAACAATATTCAGGGACAGGTGATAATTATATGATCTCAGCCCAGGATGACATCATTTAAAGAGTCTGGGAAGCAGCACCCAGAACACTATGAGATCAGGATGCGCAGGCTGAGGTCGTTTGGCCATCTAGGTAGGAAGGAGGCTTACAAAGACTGAGAGGCATTCAGGAAGCCAGCTTTTGTCTGCAGGGGTCTTATAATGCTGATCATCAGACTGAAACATCTGCTACTTTCTAGGCCCCAGGCTGAAGTAGTTTTCATTTACAGCCCTCTTTGCCAGCCCTCTATCTTCCTCCAGCTACAGCAAAGGGACAAGAATTATAATGCACATTTAAATACTCAACAAAATAAGATCTGTCTTCAGTCATGGTGGAGCTATTCAGTCTATAACAAGTGCATACAGAAGTAACAATATTTGATCAGGTATTCAGAGGACAATGATAAACCCTCCTTTGATTTGAAGTTAATGGGTAGGAGGGATTTAAATAGAACTCGTCCTCAGTTTGGTCAGTCAAGAGAAAAGCCTGGCTTGACATGGTGATTAACAGCAAGGGTAGCACCTCCTATAGCAAAAAGGTCTGTAGCTAGAGCAGCCAGAGTTGTACCCACAGCCATAGCCACAACCAGATCCATAGCCACACCTAGAGCCACAGCCACAGCCAGAGCCACATTCATAGCCACAGTCAGTGCCACAGCCAGAGCCGCAGCCCCCACAGAAGTTTCTGTAGTAGTTGCAACACATGATTTAGAATGTCAAGTTTCAGTTGAAGTGAAGCAAGATACCTCTAAAGTGTGAATTTCAGCTTGTCTCCATGTTCTTTATATACTTACAAGAACGCATAAGTCAGGGCTTTGCTGGATAGCTCAGTTGTTTAAAGTGCTGCTTGAGTAAATTCAGGCAGGCGTATAGGCCCACGGTTTGATTCCCAGCTCTAGAAGCTGTACCAGACCTGCCCTTAAGGCAGCCTGAAGTAGCCAAAAAAATAAACTTCTCAAATTTTTGGGCCAGGGAGATAGCTCAGTAGAATGAGTGCTTATCTGGCAAGCACGGGGTCCTGAGTTCAATCTCTGGTACTGAAAAAAAAAAAATGCACAAGTCATCTTTGACATGGGCTCTGCACTATCATTTTACAAACATGTGGCTATAATGAAGTCACTGTGAACACAAAATTTTTGTGAGAAATTTATAATTTGCTTAATTTTTTCCTAAAAGCTTACAGAAGCCTTCAAGAAAATATGTTTTCTAATGATGGAAACTTGTACTATAATGATTTCATTCTTATCTTTTCATTGCAAATGAGTATGACATAACACAGCACATAACCAAAGTATTTATTTCCCTGTTATTCTTTTCTTTTAAGGTCCTAGATAATATTTACTAAGTGATACTATTAAGAGTCAGAACCATTAGGAGTAGTAACATCAGCAACAGCAGGAGTACAATTGGGTTGGTTAGGTTCTTTTTCTCCTTTATTCATTTTACTTTTACACCAAATTATTATTTGTAATTTTAGACAAAGAATTGAGTATTTCAACATGCTACAGTCTTTTCTTCTTACTTCCTCCTCTTCAAAGGAAAACATCATTTCCAGGCAAGTTCATTGATGCTTGAATTTTTATTATAGTCCACATAGCAATGTGAGGAGATTAATTCCAAGTGTTGCAATCTAGGGGGAAAAAATATAGGTTTTCTGATTTCTTTCTTGCTGAAGTCCCACAAAGATAAATTCATAAATAAAAGTCATTTGTGAGGATACGGTCATGACTATGCTCTGCATGAATGCTACTCACATAATTTCATTCCTCTGTAGTACTTCTAAACCAGTGTGGTTGATGGTAAATGTAAAATTGATTTTGACCAATTATCAACATTTCAATTTGAAGGAATAATATTTAGTGGTCTGTTGCACACAATGGCCCTTGTAATGTTTAAAATACAATATATAATAAGAAGTACAAAAAGGAATATATTTTGGATGGTTTGGCAAAAAACGATGATACTGTGATATAAATACATGCCATTTAGCTTGACCTAAACATCTCACTAAATTTTTAAAATGTATTCCCTCTTGTCTATTCCAAAGCAGTATTTTAATATTCACAAGCACTTAATTATAAAATTCAGGGTAGTTTATGGTTTATTTCTATTTCTTTCTCATCTTTACCTTTAACATATAACAATTTATATGCTATCATTAATGCAACTATCATACACATGCAATGAACCCTAAAATTGAAAATCTATCATCATTTGCCATGTTTCTATGATAGATGGGTTAATACACTATGATTTTCTTTTTATACAGAGCTCTTTCTCAAATTTCTCTTGGTTTCAGACTTCAACTATTTTTGCTTTACCTTAAATCTCTGCTTCTCACTTTATACATCAGTACAATTTATATATTACCAATAATTCAACTATCATATACATGTGATGAATCCCTAAAATTGAAGGTCTATAAATATGTGTGGGTTCAATCAGGAGAAATAAACCACACAGTTGATCAATCAGTGAGATTTTGATATAAAAAACTATTAGATTATGAAAAACACAAACTAATATATATATATATGTATACATATATATAATATCATTCAATGTTGTATCATAGAATGGTAGGAAATTCTCATTTTAGGAAGCTCTAATTTAAAAAGCAAACTAAAAGGTGCTACAAAATAGGGATGTGTCTTGTGCAAATGAAATGAGACCAAAAGATAGAAGGAAAAGGAGAAACGAGAGAGGAGGTGTACACAAAATAATAAGAAGTAGTTAGATGTCCTCACACTCCATAAGAAATGTAATCATTACATCCTGCAAGCAGGAGGTGATAAAAATTAAAATGAAAGGAAAAGCAAGCTAGATAAAGTTCCATATCCACTGAATGAAAAAATTGGAAATGTTATGCTATGGATAACAATATTCTACTGTGGGCTCAAGATATTACTAAGAAGTTAGCTATTACATTAAGCGTTCCTGTCACTAGAAAAAGAAATCGAAATGTAAGCAAATATTCGGAGGTGCTGCATATATTTCATACATTAACTGTGATGACATATTCATGGATGTAAGCATTGTGAAAACTCAGAAAATTTTATACATTAAATAGCAGCACATCAGTTCACAGACTTAATTCATTCCAGGATTCTGGGGAAGATGACCAGATTCATGTTCGTGCAGGAAAGATGACTGTTTCTGTGTTCCTCAACAATGTAGAGTTCTCAAGTGGACAGAAAATTTTACTGAACACTTGTTCGTAAACCAAATTGTTCACAAACAGAAGTGCTTTGAACCACATTATTACTGTATCAGTTATCTCAATAAAGTTGATAAATATAGACATTACCAAGCAAGCAAAATCTACCCCATAGAAACTAGACAAACTAACCCTCTGTAGAATAAGTGGTGACTAATTGATCATCAGCTGATGGTGTGGACATGTGGCAGACTTGGGAATGATGGTCACACAGATGCTATAAGTAAGATGTAGAGGGCAGGCTGTAGAGGGTATTTGTGTATCTATGTACATAGAAGGTATCCATAGAGACCTGCAGAGAGCAAGACTTCTTACCATTGCTTGTGTCCGTGTAGAGGAGCAAATACTAATTACTATGATTGAAACTCTAATATCATCAAGCTTCCAGGAAGAGAAAGACCAAGAAATGAAATAGACCTAAAGAAATGGCCTTGCAACCACTGTGCCAACACGTTTGTTTGCCTCCTTCCAGTACCCCAGGCAAACACCCAGGAGAGCCAGACTGGCTCAATGCTCATGTACAACCCCTCCTAAAAACAGTTAAGGTTGTGTGCTCCATTAGGGAGAAGTGTAAAAGGAAATCTCATTTCTTCTCAGACAGCAAAGGTGGATGACTTAGTTTGAAACTGAGAACCAAGAAATTCATAGATGAGTAGATCTCCCTCTAATGTTCAGGGGCTAGGTAGTAGAAATAAATTTCCAACAAAAGAAAGACTAATTTCCTGTCAAAAGCCCTTACTAATTTTAGGACTGTATTAGTCAGTTTTCTGTTGTTTTATAAAATATCAAGAACATCAACTTAAATGACAACAAGTTTATCTTGGCCCATGGCTTTAGAGGTTTTGTTGCATGGTCTTTTGATATCACTTTCCATCATTTGAATTTTTAGTCCCTACGTTTTCTTAAGAATTAGATATGTGTCTAGTGTTTAATGTTCAAGGTGATGTCCTTTTTAACCCAATCTTCTAATCTAAGTCTTTTGATTTGGGAGTTAAGATAATTTACATTGGGAGTCATTAATGAAAAATATAAACAGGTTTCTGTCATTGCATGATTTTTCTTTTGTTGATTCCTTCTTTTTTTTCATTTGACCTAACTGAAAGGTCTGTACATTATACTCATTTCTTTAAGCTATTTAGTATTATTGACCCCCTTATCTCTGTCTAGGATTTTCTCGTAGTGTGAAAGTGCTGTTAAGGAATTTCTTAGTGTTCTCTATCATAGAGATCTCATATTTCTCCATCAGTTTTGAAAGATACTTTTGTAGAAAAATATAACCTAAGTTGAAAGCTATTAATTTAGGCTTTTACAAACTTCATTCCAGGGCCAAGGAGATGGCTCAGTAGATTAAGCGCTTTCCTGCCAAGTGCAAGGGCCTGAGTTCAATCCCTGGCTCTGCAAAAAAAAAAAAAGAAAGAAAGAAGAAAGAAAAACTTCATTCCAACCTCTCCTGGCCTCTAAAGGCCAGGAATTCTGAGAGATGTATCATTCCAAATTATTTGTTGCTTTTTTCTTATATCTTTTAAAATTCTGTTTTTGTATTGCAATTCTGAGGTTTTAACTATGATGTATCATGAAGAATTGCTTTTTTAATTACAATTATTTGAAGTTCTATAAGTCTCATCTACCTAGAAGTCACATTATTTCATTAATCTTGGAAACTTTCAGCTATTATTTCAGTAAGTAAATTTTGTATCTTTTGTGCTGACTCCTGACTTCCTTCAACTACTCTAATTCTCAGGTTAGTTTTCTTTGAATCATCTGGCAACTGTTGGGTTCAGATTTTGAGGTTTCTCTCTCTTTATAGGAATCTCTTAAGTCTACATGAACATTATCTTCTAATTCAGGTACTCTCTCTTCTGATTGGATGGTTTTGCTGCTACAAATACATTCAATAGAATTTTTATAACCTGGATTTTCTTGACAGCTTTGCATGTTCTCTAACACTTCAACAATTTAGTCCTTCATGTGTTGCATGATCTTTGTTACTTCACTCAATTTTCTTTTTCTTTCTTTTTTTATTTTTTGTTCTGCCAGCTCGGTCAGCTCTTTGGGCAGTGCTGGCACGTCATGTGGTGCCAGGAATTGAACCAAGGTCCCTTGCAGCTGTCTAAGGTTGCTTAAGTAGGCATTTTAGATCTCTGCGCTACCTTGCAAGCCCCTCAAATTTTTGTTAATATCATCATTAACCTCATTGGTAAATTTATTAGTTAAGTCTCTTATCTATTTAATTAAATCATCTTTGCCTCCTTTCTTACTGATTTTTTTTTCAATTTATGTATTTAGTATGGGGTCTCATTACACACCTCTGACTTGCAGTGATCCTCCTGTTTCTCCTGAGCACTCGGATTATAGGAATGCACCACCATGCCTGGTTTCTGTGGCTGGTACGCCAGGCCCGTGGTAGGACTGGCATGGCATGTGGTGCTGGAGACTGAACCGAGGTCCTTGTGCTTGCCCGAAGGTGCTTAGACCCCTGAGCTACCTCCTCTGCCCCTTGATGATCTCTCTATTTTGTTGCGGTCTTTTCTCCTCTTATTTCCTCATGTTTTTCAGTTATTTTATTGATTTTTCCCTTTTCTTAAGTGCCCATTTGATCAACTTTTGTGGGGGTAAAGAATTTTTGAAGGCACTCTTTGCTTTGTTTGTCACAGTTCTATATTTTTGTCTATGTGGAGGGAGTGGATCAATTAGAATGGAAAAACTATTCACAAATATGCACATCTCTTTAAGAGAATGCTTCCTAGTACTGAGATTTTGACTTTATGTTTTCATGTTACATACCTCTTCCACCTACTCAGCATAATAGGGTCATCTTACTAGGAGAGAATCCCTACCAGTCACATCTGCATCTACAGAGACAATCATAGAGCAATGTGTACATTAACAATTTCACCATTTTTAATGATGGTTAAAAACAGTGGTATATTACTACTAATGAGGAGTGTGAGATTGGAGGATGAAGGAAATAAAAAGAACAAGAAAGAGAGTATATCAGAAAGAAGAAAATGATAAAAAGGAGATAACATATAAAAGAACAAAACCGATCAAATGTCGTTGACATTATCTCTAAAATTGAAATGGAGGAATGGTGTAGAGAAAGTTTGAGAGAATATTTGTGGAAAAAGGAAAAAGAATGGAGAAATGATGAGGTACATTAGGTGATTGCAGGAAGCTCTTAGAAGGTTGGAAACCATTAATGTGCTGATAGTAAGCTTGCATTTGAATCTTCTATGCAGTTTTAGTGAGGTTAATCCTGATTTTCCTGTGAAAGGTAGTACTTAAGATGAAAGCACAGGTTCATTCTTATGTTCCTTTTCACAGATAGAGATATATACCTCAGAGGTGTTTCTGTTCAGGTTGTTTTCCTTCTTGACAGTGATATACAGCTGTGCTAACCTATAATTCTATCACAGCTATCTGTCTCTTCTTGTTCACAGGAAATGGAGTGTAAGGGGAACTGTGGTCCAGACTCACTGCTATTTCCCTCTCTAAACACCATAATATTGCATTCTATCTATTGGATTTCTCCTTCAGATTGATTTTTAATATCTGGTTCTGTCTGCCACCCCTTTTTCTGAGCATCCATGTTTCAAAGTGGTTCTTCTCTGATCTTTCCATATCTGCCTCTGCCTCTAGGTGGTCATGATGTCATGTCTTCTATTATACTTAGACCCTTGTATTTCTTCTGTATGTATGTGGAGTCTCTAGTTTTCCAGGGACAGCTTACTGTCCATCCCACACCAATAATTCAGTTTAGTTGAATAAAATCCACCTTCAGAACACCTTGTCAGACTCTTTGTTTTAAGAGGATTCAGTCCATAATCAGATGACTCCCAGGCAAGATCAGCATATTGTAGTATATGTTAGGCCCAAGCTGTGGCCTGGATCCAGAATATTTTTGGTAGAGTCTCTGTCATATTCTTTATATCACTTTATCATCTACTAAAGAAACAATTTAACTCCTTCTTGCTAACTTTGATACCTTTTATTTTGTTCCATGGCCCAATTACTATGGCTAGGACTTACAGAACTACATTATACAGAATTAGTGAGAGTAGGCATTTTTAGAGAAAAGTCCTTCAGATTATATCCATTTATTATATGGTCAACTATGGGTTTGGTCTGTATGATCTATGTTTATTTGTGTATGTATTTACTTATTTAGTACCATGGATTGAACTCAGGACCTTGCATTTGCCAGGCAGTCACTTTTACTGCTGAGCTATCTCCCTGGCAGGATGATCTGTATTTTATCAAAGCACCATTCCTTCTACAGATAAATTGGTGAGAGTTGTTACCATAAAGATGTTGAATTTTTGTCAAATGATTTTTCTACCTCTATTAACTGTTTTTTGTACTTTCTTCAACTAAGGTGATTTATCACATTTATTGATTTTCATTTACTGAACCATCCCTTGGTCTTAGTTAAAATTCTCTTATGTATGTTAGAGCATATTGTGGTACTAACACACACTCTGCCCTGAATAATGATCTGCATTTTCAGACCATTTGATTGTAGGAAAGTAAAAGCCTGATCATTTTTTTAAAAAGAAAAAATATTTTCTTCTTTATTTCTATTTCTTTTTCAACTCTACTTCATTGAGTTCTACTGTGATCGCCATCATTTTCTTTATTCTATGTGCTTTGGACTTAAACTTTCAAAATTTACAGGTCTACAAGTTATGAAGCTGTTTATTTAAAATATCTCATCATGTGTAAAGCAGACAATCATTTTGAGAAAATTCTTTTATCAAACTGGGACTGTGACATGGACTTCAGCTTGCTGAGGGATTGTTGAGAATTTCTGCACCAAAGATCACTGATGATTTTGGTATGCTGTTTGTTTTCTTGTGGCCCTATAAAATGAAGATGGAAGTATTCCTTTTTCAATTCTGCAGAAGAGCTTGAAAGAAATTCATACAGGTTTTGCTTTAATTATTTTGTAGAATTCAGCTATGAGTCCATCCATTCCTGGGCTTTCCTTTGATGGGAGATATTTATTATAGATTGAGTCTCCATACTTTATGATTTTATTTCCCCATTAATTAGCTTTTGTAACTTGTAATTATGTAGAAATGTATCAATTTGTACCACTTATCCACTGTTTTGATGTACAATACTATCTAGCTGCATGTGTTAAATTTTTGTACCTCTGTAGTAACATGTATGATGTCTGCTTTATCACACCTGATTTTTTGAGTCTTATTTTTAGTGAAATGGAAGATATTTGAATTTTGATCTTTTTTTAAAAAAGAAAACAATGCTATATATGGTTAGATTTCTAAATTTCTGTGTAAAATTATGTAACTATTTATTCTCAGGACATAGGAGATCCTGTACTGTAACATCATATAATTCAGTGGTGTCACAAATTTTCTGATCAAAGAGATTATGGGGCCACAGAGGAAAGTGATCAATGATGTAGAGTGTGCCTAAGGAGAGTTACATGGAGAGCAAACATTTTCTCAGGCTTTCACAGAGAGCAAATGGGTCAAGCAATGGTCGTGACTCATCCACATGGCTGACACTCACAAAGGATCTACAAACTGCTATACAGGGTTTCAAGATAAATCCTGAGGGGATTTGACTGACCTTATCAGATACAAAAGTTATATTTCTTGTTATATAGGTCATGCTTTGTCTTGGTGTTAACCATCCAGCAGAAAAATATAAAAATGAAGTATAAAATGTAAAGCCATATTAATATGCTGAGCTGTAAAGGGCTCAAGTCAACAACTTCTGATATTGCCAGTCTTTTGGAAAACCTACTACTACTATGGACTACTAAACTATATTAGAATATTTTGCTGAATTCACACACATACAATATTTAAATAACAATGGAATGCCCTTCTCTGACAAAACTAACCAAAGAAGGGGATACAAATAAACGACTATTTTGTATCTGTATACACAAAGTAGTCAGGCTAGATAAATAGATGCAGTCTCTTAATTCAATGAATAGAGAGATTTTTTTCTGGTAGTGTTTGTGGACAGGATATCATGTCTGCATTTTGTACAATGAATAACCACTAAGACAACAATATGCATTGTATTAATTATTGAAACTATGCTAGTAATCAGTTCTGAAACTGTTTCATTGCTATTTGTTTCTCAATAAAATTATTTTTTAAAAAGCAGGTGACAAAAAAAAACATTTTCTTCTTTATTTCTATTTCTTTTTCAACTCTACTTCACTGAGTTCTACTCTGATCTCCATTATTTTCTTTATTCTATGTGCTTTGGGCCTGAACTTTCAAGAGTTACAGGTCTATAAGGTATGAAGTTGTTTGCTTAAAATATTTCATCCTGTGTAACGCAGATAATTATTTTGAGAAAATTCTTTTATCAAACTGCTTGGGCTTATGGCCATAGTTGTTGGTATATAATATCTCATTTTCACTTTCTCCATCCATTTTTAAATTTCTTCTGTGACTTACTGTTTATTTGGGCTAACGTGATTTAGTTGATGAATATTCATGAAATCATCTTTATTTTGCCTACTTCCATATCACTTCAGTCAAAAAAAATTTGATAATTTCACAAAGCTTTTAAAAAGTTCCAACATTCCATGACACCTAATGTGTACGCTATCTTGGATAATGGTCTGTGTGCTCTAAAAAAATAGCCTACTGTATATCATTGCTTAAAATTTTCTGAAATATAAGTTTCAGAAAGTACTGAATGAAAGCATTGTACCTTTGTTTTCCAATGGTTACTTCTTTGTTTCTTTTCGGGTTATGTTTCCCTTCTTGACAGTGATATATGGCTGTGCTGAACTATAAATTGTATTACAGATATCTGTCTCTTTGTGTTTGTTCATATTGATTCAAAATTTGTTAGGTATTGATTTGCAGATTTATACTACAAATTGTGTAATTCCTTGATTAAGTTATTCCTTTATCATAATGGTATTTTTGTGTGTTTTAAACTACAATAATATTTTGGACTTTAAATATATATTAAAGGTTGACCGTCTTTATCCTAAAACTTGGAACCAAAATGTCATTGATTACTCAGTTTTTATTTTTTTTATTTTTTTTTTGTTTTTTTTTAAATATTTATTTATTTGTTTATTTAATGTGTGTGTGGCCAGCTCAGCCCACCAGGGGGCGGGCCTGGCTGGCATGTGGTGCTGGGGATTGAACCGCAGTCCCTGTGTTTTGCTTAGCTTAGCTTGTTCTAAGTAGGTGCTTTAGACCACTGAGCCATCTCACCAGCCCAGTTTTTATTTTTAATATATACTTATATTAATTATTTTCTGGGAGATGAGATATATCCTTAAATATGAAACTCAGGTATGTTCAATAACACCTAATAAACATAATCCAAAGGTAATTTCACATATTATTTTTAATACTGTATACATGAAACAGTTTAAATACTTTTACATTAAATAAATAGCATCCCAATAGACAAAAATAAATTTTAAACTTAGATAATTCTCACTTTCAGATTTTTTGCTTAGAACTTCTCCAACTGTAAAATGGTCAGCCCTCTTGGGATGTGAGAAATATGAAATGAGATTTTTGATTATAGAATAATATAAATTATGAGATGACTATGAATGATAGGTGGGAAAATGTGGAAATAAAAGAAATACAAAATATTAAATCAGTAAACAGGTTACAAAGTAAAAATTGAAAAGTTCAGTGTGAACATATGATTATATATTGGCCATGAGGGAGACTATTGGGCTTCATACCCTACTCTTAAGGCAAAATATAAGTGACATTAGTTGTGCATCTACCCAAATAACTACTTCTATAAGACACCTATCTACATACTTAAGTTTTGGATTCTTCAGCCTTCCTACTTTCTCTATGACAGGAGTTTCCTATAGGATCTCGGCACATACCTCTAGCTTACTAGCACAACCATTATATACAACTTCTCTTTTAACCCCCTTCATCTAAGACTGGCCACATTTTACAAAAATGATCTAAAAGTGCTAAGCAATACATGAAAGGTTCCTTTTACAAATGCAGTGGCAAGTCTGTTTTAAGGCTTAATAATCTTTATCACTTGTTAGTCTCTATTTTTATTGGCTGAAATGTGACAATTGTGTTGTCATGTCTAAGTAACTGCTATTAAATCATTATCATAAACAAATCACATGGCAGGACTGAGGAACAAGAAGATCTTATTTTTTTGTGCTATTCTTTCGAAGTTGTAGTTTTAATAAATCTAAGATTTCTCTTTTCACCTATTTCAAAGAGAAAGTTAGCTTTGTAGTAATACTTTTTCCTTGTGGATGCTATGAGTCTAAACTAGAGTCAAACCAACCACCATTTCAATAATGCATTACTTTTATAGTTAAAGTACCAATCATTTTTTGTGTGTGTGTGTATCTTAGGGAAGAGTCTACAGGGTGCTCAGGGTCTCATTAGTAGATAGGACTTGTAGTGATCAACCTGCTTACAGCCTCCCAAGAGCTGGAATGACAGTCTCATGCCACCACACCCAGTATCAATCACTGTCTCAGCATGCACTGGGGACCAGGCCAGCATGGTAGGCCCAGGGATCGAACCACCAGCCCCTGCCCTGCACCTGCTTGCTGGTGCTTTAATCCACTGAGCTATTTGGCCAGTCCAAGTACCAATCAATTGAATGGCTCCATTTTTATCCTTTGTTTCTATATAAAACTGAATATAGGGCTGGAGAGATGGCTCAGTGGTCTAAAGCACCTACTTAGAACAAGCTTAGCAAAAGCATCAGGGACCACGGTTCAATCCCCCAGCACCACATGCCA
>NW_004525012.1:170570-176275 GCF_000260255.1 Octodon degus
CAAGCTTAGCAAAAGCATCAGGGACCACGGTTCAATCCCCCAGCACCACATGCCAGCCAGCCCTGCCCCCTGGTGGGCTGAGCTGGCCTCTCTCTCTCTCTCTCTCTCTCTCTCTCTCTCTCTCTCTCTCAAATAAATAAATAAAAACTGAATATAGAACATGATATTTTATTCTATTGAATATAAACACAACAATTAGCATTTGAGAAATTAGGAAATATTTTAAGGAGTTACTATTTGAATCCAATTTGAAAAACATATACTTATCCTGGACTGTAGTGAACAAATTTTCCAGGAGATCAAAAACTCAAAGCTTCAAGCTAACAAACTACAAAGCAGGCCAGATTTTTAAGTTCATGTATTCTTTATTTAAAAACACTATCTTTGTTCCATTTCAATATATAATAATTGACATCTTTCTGTGTTGCTGAAAATAATTATAGCCCAAAGAAATGGTCACAAATATTTTTATATTCAATAAATAACATCTGTCTTCAGAGAAGTGATGAATATTCTCAGCCTCACTCCATTTCAAAATGAAGTTTTCATGCCTATTCAGCTGTACAGCAAATAATCACAAAGCTTTACTTTGATCTGAAGTTATTGTATGTGAGATTTCAAATGAATTTGTTGTTGGGGTTGTGATTTAAAGGGAGAACATGAAATATTGTGGTGACTAGCAGCAGGAAAAAATAGCATATCCTATGCCGGCAGGCTCAGAAGCAGCAACGTCTATAGGGGAACCAGCAACCGCAGCAGGAATGGTATCTCCAGCCAGAGCCATATTCAGCACTATCATCTGCCCACAGTCATGCAATAGAGCTATCAGTCGATATCAATAGGGACAGAAATTTTGATGTTAATCCAGGTGCCCAACAGTCAATAATCAAAAGTTAGGTTTAAATGGAAAGGTATTATAATTCAATTTTTTTTTGAAATTGCCAAGTGTAAAAATTTCATATCATAGTGATTCACAGACAGAGGAGTAGCATTTTCTGTATGTAGCAAAAGGGTCTACAGCACCCAAGGTTGTATCCACAGCCACAGCCACACTCAGATCCATATCCACATAGCTTGTAGGAATTTACATAATTGTTGTAATACATGGTGTCAAGAGGAGCGTTTTCAGTTCAGGGGCAGGGCAGCATTTCTAAAGTATGAATGTCACCTAATCTTCTAAGACTTTATATGCTTAAATGATGGATGGGTCAGACCTCTCTTGGGCTCTCTTCTCTCCTTTACTACCATTGGTACTAGAATGAAGTCATTCTCTCTATAGTTGTTACAGTAGGAATTCATGATTAACTAAATAATGACTTCAGAAGCCTTCGGGGAAATGCAGGGACATTTTCTAAACACCTAAGCTTGTGCTCCTGCAATTTAACCTTTCATAATTTTCTTTCATAACCATGAGTTTCCACAACACATCACCACACTATTTTTGACCTATAAATACATGTTTCCTTGTGAATTTGTTGTTTTATGATCTTGGCCATCTGTTAAATCTGTTAAAACTACCATTTTTAATTGTGTTTTATTAATATCAAGAACAGTACCAGTAGCAGTAGGTGCATCGTTGTTTCTTTCTTTTATTTTCTCATATTTTGATTTCACTATCAAAATTACCAAGAATTCTTTTGTGTAGAATTTGGACAAAGAATTAAGTATTTCAACATGCTATATGACCCTCTGAAATTTTCTCCTCTTTATAAAATAAAGTTTCTGAGCCTCATCCTATGTAGATCCTTTCCTAGAAAGCTTAAGTTTATATGCACATTTAAGGAGAGATGTGGAAAGTCATCTTATTTTTTTTTCAGAGACCAAATTTTGAAGGGTGAGTTTGAAGCTGAGAGATAATATGATAATTGGTGAAGTATCTCTTCCAAATTCCATAAATGCTATAGTATAAACTGCTGTACATGGAAGACAAAGTGACTGATTTCTTGGTCAAGATAGTTAAGAATTATATAACCAGAGAAAATGTGCTCAGTCAGTGTAAATCTCATTTTCTATAACTTCCCAGGGAGAAAGAAGAACTACATATAACTATATTTGGTCAGGGGCTGGGGAGATGGTTCAGTGGAATAAATGCTTCCCCAGTACGCACAAGGACCTGAGCTCAATCTCCAGGTTTGAAAAAAAGAAAAAAAGAAGCTATATTTGGTCAGTAGGTCCATGGAATTTATACAGAAAGTACAAAGACTACAGATCTTTATATATAATGGAGATAATATTGAGTCCTGTTTGGTCATGAGAAGTGCATCTTTCAACAAGCTGTGGATTTCGTCACTCAAGTTTTGTGGGATTTTGCACCATATTCACCTAAGGATGTTGGTCTACTCTTTTCCTTTCTTGTAATGTTCTGCCTTGCTTTACTATCAGAGTAATATTTCAGAAAATATATGTGCAAATGTTCCTTTTTTAATCCTGTGGAAGAATTTAAGAAGCATTTGTTTTCATTCCTCTTTTAATATTTTGTAGAATTTATCCATAAATATGCCAATTTGTGGCCCTTCCTCAATGGGAGACTCTTTGCTATTTTTTAATCTCATTTACTATTGCTCTATTTATATTTATAGTAACTATAATTTAGTTTTGATGAGATCCATATATCTAAAACTTTACCTATATTTTCTAGGTTAAGCAAGTTGTTGTTCTGTATGGATGTTAGTTGCATTTTGAGACCCCGGTGTTTCTGTAGAGTCTCTTATAACCTATCTTTCTTCCAATCTAATAATATCAAAGTTCACTCTGAATTAACTGCAATAAGAGATTTAATTTTCTTAATCTTATCCAAAAACCTAATTATTTTCATTGATGTTTGTTCTTTTATTTTCATTTACATACTCTGATATTTGTTATTGCATTTCTTTTGTAAAATTTGGCCTTAGATTTTCTAGATTGTCTATAACCATGACTAGTACACATTTTTAAATATAGGATCTGTATTCCAAATTGTTCAATTTTCACATATTTAAAATATTTTAGAGGGCCAACCAAATTGCTCAGAGGATTAAAGTGCCTGCTTATGCAGACACAGGGGCCAGGAACTCAATCCCCAAGCCTGTTGTGCCAGCCCTGCCCCTGGAGCACACTGAGATGGCAATTGAAACTGGGTGTGGTGGCGCACACCTGTAATCCCAGCACTTGGGAGGATATAAGCAGGAGTATTACTATGAGTCTGATCTATGCAGTGAGACCCTGTACACCCCTGTATACCATGTCCTAAATACAAAAATAAATAAATAAGATATTCTGCAATTTATCTTATTATTTATTCTTAAATCACAATGCTATCACTAAAAAGGTATTTAATAGTCTTAAAATCTATATAAGTACAGGAATATATGTTTTGGAAGTTAAATGTGTTATATGTCCTAGAAAACAAACTTTGTTCTTGGGAAGTTATGTATCTAGTTAAGGTACTTAAAATGTTCTTGTGAGGGCCGGGGAGATGGCTCAGTGGAATAAGTGCTTCCTGGCAAGTGCAAGGGCCTGAGTTCAATCCCTGGTTCCACAAAACAAAAACATGGATTCATCTGTGATCCACATGTATATACTACACATAAAATGAAGGGAACCTTAAACATATTAAGATATATCTGCATGAAATAAATGTTTATAATTTATAAATAAATTTTTATGATTAAATATTGCTATAATAAATTTTTAATTTAAAATTATGATATTTTCAACACCCACCCCTTGTCAAATATTTAAAGGAATTTTTTAAATAAAAACATTATTATGTTTCATATTCATTTTACAATTGACTTTGAAGGATTGTCATTTCTAGATGCTCTCTAGAGTAAAAAAGAACATAAATGGTATATGTTTTCAGAGGGTCCTAGGAATTCTGGGAGTCAGGACAATCCCATTAAAGACACTCTGGAAAGAGGACTTCTGGAACCCTTCAGAGAGTGGCAGAATGATGAGATAAGTGTGTTCAAGTATCAAGCTGAGATGATTTAATGACAATGTGTCAATCAATGTTAATAGATACTTTTGAATTTATATATTCACAGTGTTTTGTTTTGTTGTTTTTTTTTTTTTTGTTTTGTTTGTTTTTTTCAGAACCGGGGATTGAACTCAGGTCCTTGTGTTTGCCAGGAAAGTGTTTATTCCACTGAGCTATCTCCCTGGCCCTCACAGTATTTTTAAATCAACTTCATTCTAAGCTGAAACTTGTACATCTGAGAAAAAAAAGCAAGTGAAATCATCAACAGTATACCTAGTTAAACTAGAATTACTGAAAGATATTTATCAACATACTTGACTTTTCCTTCCTTGCATTTGAGCCCATACCAAGATTTCTTTCTCACATATGACCAAAGTGATTAACATTAAGTTGATATACTTAAGTCTTCATTACTAGATTTTAAACCATAATCAAGTCAGTTATGTCAGCCTTAATTCATTAGTTTTACATTGGTTTCTCTTCCTGGTGGATCTCCCTATCCCTTTGTTGTCTTAACACAAGAGGTGAGATTTCCAGCTTGACAAGTGCGTTTGTGTTGAAATGTAAAGGTGATGAGTTAATATATAAGGAAATACACAACGTGGAAAGACTGCTGATATCTGCACTAAAACAATAAATATATACTTGTTCCAAATTATGGTCAAAAAGGTTGCCCTATCTCAAGGGCCGGTGAGATAGCTCAGTGAACTAAAGCACCTGCTTAGTCAACTTAGGCAAGTGCAGAGACCATGGTTCGATACCCAGCACCACATGCCACGCCCCCCCTCCAGGGCAGGCTGAGCCAGCCACAGAATCCGAGCATAGTGGCGCATGCCTATAATCCCAGCACTGAGGATGTTGAAAAACAGGAGGACCTGTATGAGTCCAAGCTACATAGTGAGATCCTGTACCAACCAAATACATTAAAAAAATAATAATAATTGCCATGCCTGCCTTGCCCCCGAGGCACACTGAGACAGCGATTGAGACTGGGCATGGTGGCACATGCGTGTAATCCAGTGTTAGGGAGTCTGAAAACAGGAGAATCACTACTAGTCTAATCTATGTAGTATGACCCTGTATACCCTGTAGAGCCTGTCCTAAATCTATTTAAAATAATGATAATAATAACAATAATAATAATGGTTGCCCATGAGATCAAAACTCAAAATTAATGGTAATAGTGATTCACCACAGACTAGACTTCTTAGTAAATAATTTATTAAGAAACTTATTTTGTTACATTTTATTATATGTCAATTACATAGGCTTGCTATGCTTCTAGAGATACAGTAGAAACACATTAGGATAATTTACATTTGATAGCTGACACTTGTCCTTAGTAATGCTATAGAAGTATCAACCCGCATGAAATAGAAAGAGTTTCATGTTAACTCAGTCCCCATTTGACAGGAACCATTTCTTTCATTTGAAGTTATTAGAAGTAGGGTATTTCACTTGAACTTGCTCTCACAGAGGCCATTTCAGGGACAAAGTATCACGTGCCATGTTGATTAGCAGCAAGAGGAGTAGCACCTTCTGTGGGAAAAGGGTTGGAAGCTGTAGCATCCAGAGTTGTGTCCACAGTCATATCCTGAGCCAGAGCCACAGCCGGTGCCACATCCACAGCCATAGCCGGAGCCAGAGCCACAGCCACAGCGAGAGCCGGAGCCAGAGCCATATCCACCACCATATCCACAGCCAGAGCCATAGCCACCGCCATATCCACAGCCAGAGCCATAGCCAC
>NW_004525012.1:176375-179033 GCF_000260255.1 Octodon degus
GAGCCATAGCCACCGCCATATCCACAGCCAGAGCCATAGCCACAGCTGGAGCCATAGCCAGAACCAGAACCATATCCATAGCTGGTGCCACAGCCACAGCCATAGCCACAGTTGGAGCCATATCCACAGCCACAGCCAGAGCCAGAGCCAGAGCCATAGCCTGATCCATATCCAAAGCCAGAGCCAGAGCCATATCTGTAGCCAGAGCCATATCCACAGTCGGTGCCATATCCACAGCCAGAACCACAGCCAGAGCTGCATCCAAAGCCCCCACAGGAGCTTCTGTAATAGTTACAGCACATGGTGTCAAGGAGTATGGTTTCAGTTGAAGGATAGGAAGCTACTTCTCAAGTGTGAAAGCTTTTTAGTTGTCCAAACCCTTTTATACTTACAGGGATGGATGGATCACACCTCACATGGGTTTTCCTCTGGTATTTTACAGCCATACTCCTAAAATGAGATCATTTGTGCATACTTATTTTGTTAGAAATAATGTATAATTTACTAACTGATGTCCTAGGAATCTTACAAGCCTTCAAGGAAATAGGTGCATTTTTCTAACAACCAAAGCTTAAGGAGAAATAATTTCATGCTCCATTATATTTTGCCATGACCATAAGGTACCATAACGCATTACAAAAATATGATGAACACATAAGTACGTGTTTTCTTATTATTCAGTTACTTTAACGTCCTGGAAATTTTAGAGAGTCAATGTTATCATCATTAATGATGGCAAGGTCAAAATAGCAGGGACTGTAGTATCATCACAGGTTCTCTTTTCTTCACTATTTTTAACATCAAAATCACACTGAATTACTTTTTTAATTAACAGTTGAGTGTTTCAACACAGTACAATTGCTCCATAAAACTTTCTCCTTCTCTTTAAACAAATAGTTGTCCAACCTGTCCTTGTCCAAGCAGGTTCCTCAGTGCTTCAGTTCCTGTTAAATTCTTGAGAGTAATATAATTTGCATGGGGTGCTTTAGGGAAACATTTTCCAAGGGATTCAACTTAGAGGGCAAACATTGTCTCGTGCATGCATTCTTTCTTGCTGAGCTCCATAAAAGATCACTCCTGGACACAGGTATCGTGAGAGCTCCCAAACCACTCTCATGAATGCTACCTCATGTTATAATTAACCCATAGTTAGCATTTCCAGATTAATGTTTCTGATGGGAGACAGGAAAATTGCTTTGATCACAAGGTCAATAGCTCAATGAGAATGAACAATATCTAATTCTCTATTACAGATAATGCTGAATATTATGAATGATAGTGCATTACATATTTCCACATTATGAACTGAATGTTATAAATGATTTTATCAGTAAGTAAATTATTTTATCATGATAAATTGTGAATATATGAAATAAAGTGCATGACAATTAGATTGAATTATTCATCCCAATTTTTTTTTAAATTTAGTCTTACTTTATGCTCCCAAATAGTTTTAAAGATTATTTTCTTACTTTGTTCAATGCATTCCAAAATTATTCAATGTCAGTATATTGTTCATTGGACATTTTTACTTAACCTTACTTATAACTTCAGATCACCTTCCCAAATTGTTTCTGTGAAAGATGAGTTTCTAGCCCATGCAACCTCTCTTGCATTCCTTTCTTGAATTATCTTGGTCTTGGACTTCATTATTTTGTTTGGTTAAGATCTGCAGTTCCCAAATGACATACTAATAATGTTTATATGCTACCACTAAGGAAATTTTCATGTACACAAAAATGACTTTTGAAAACAAAGATATTTGAGTTAGTTTTGTTCCATTTGGGAAATGTGACTTACACAATGGGTACCTCCTGGATAATTTAGTTTTAAGACATATGAGAATATGAAAAAAGCAACTAATATAGACCTGTCTGAGAGGACAGGAAGATGAACATTGTAAACTGAACATGGCACTGTGGGCCAGAGGAAAATATTCAAGGAAAGTAAATATTACAAAAAGTGTTGTGTCACAACATGAATGGATTAGGACTGTGCTATCGATAAGAATACATTTTTGTGTGCTTAAAAACTGATAAATATAGTGACCATCAACTGGTTTCTATTATTTGAAAAAAATCAGAATATAGGGAATATTTTGGAGGAGATACATACATTTATACTCTTGTAGACAATGAATTCATTGGTGTATTCATTGTGTACACTGAAGAAACATCATACATGCTTAGTTCTTTGTACTGAAGATATCTAAATGAAGCTGATGAGGATAGATACGGACAAATAAGCAATCCCTGTTCTGCTGCTCACACCTCTGGCGCACAGGTGGTGATGCGGTGATCAGCAGCTGGGTGTACCAACACACTGAGAGCGGGGAAGGATGGGTGGCAGAGAGACAGCAGGGCCTCTGGGTGTCCATGCGGACAGCAGGCCACCCAGGATCTTGCCTCAAAGATCTTCAAAGTGCTTCTTTCTTGATAGAATCTTCAATAAAAATTTGTGCCAGGCTGACTCTGTCATATGAATGAGCTTCTATCACATGCTGCAACTGATGATTTGGACCTCAGGAGATGCCTTGCACCCTGCTGTGTCAGCACTCTCCACCTCACTCTGGCACCACAGGCAGAACTCCAGCAGAGTCAGCGTCACTGTCAGTGTGCAGATGTGTGTTCTCCTGAGTAAAGCTTGAGGCCGTGAGCA
>NW_004525012.1:179133-182487 GCF_000260255.1 Octodon degus
TCACTCTGGCACCACAGGCAGAACTCCAGCAGAGTCAGCGTCACTGTCAGTGTGCAGATGTGTGTTCTCCTGAGTAAAGCTTGAGGCCGTGAGCAAGTTAAAGAGAAATGCACACAAAAATCTCATGTCTTCTCAGAGAACAATTACTGAGGGGTGAGTTTGAATCTTGGCATTATGTATACAGTGTTCCATATGTATATGATATATTATTAGCATATGTGAATATATATATGCAATGTTCAATGGTCAAATTAAGTTAAAGTTATTTATTATATGTTTTACCTGAAGTATTTGTCATTGGGGGTGTGAGAACAATTAAATTCTACTTTCTATCTTTTTTTGAATTTGTTATTTTATTTATTCAGCACAATATCTTGCTACACAGCTCAGACTGAAAGTGATCCTCTTGTCTCAGCCTCTCCAACACTTGGATTATAGGCGTGTGCCACCACACCTGGTTTCAGAGCCAGCACAGTATGCAGTGCCAGGGATCAAATTTGGGTCCTTGAGCTTGTCAGGCAGACACTTAGACCGACAAGCTATTTCCCGAGCCCATATCTATCCTTATTGGCTTCCTCAGTAGAATTTAAATTCTACTTTCAATAAAGTTTTGATTAGCAAGTCAAATTTGTTGAGTACATTCTTCATATTTTAGCCTACAAAATTTGTTTATCTTACAATTAAAATTGTATATCGTGTGACCAGTATCTCCCTTTTTTTCACTCTACAAGACTTGTGTGTTTAAGTTTTCCATTGACAAATCCATTACTCTTTTTCATTGGGTTATTAACTTACTTATTATTGACTGGCTTCATTTCCATAAGAATTTTGAGTATTAACCCTCAAGCACACATAAGTTTGCAACAAACCTGCCCTTCTATAAGCTTTCTCTTCACTCTGTTGATTATTTCCTTCATTATACAGAAATTTTTAGTTTAGTATAATCCTATCTGTCTGGTTTGTTTTTGCTAGGAGACACAGCCTTAGCACCATTATCTAAATGAAGTAGAGCTTTTCCGTTAGGTTTTCTTCCAGCAATCTTATAGTTACATGTTGTATAAACATATTTGTGCCAAACCCTTTTGAAATCATTTTGTATATGATCGGAGATGAACATTTCATTTCTTTCTTCTGTAGGTGAGTATCCATATGTCTAGCACCATTTATTGAAAATGATCTTTTCCTTATTGTTACCATTGTCAAAAACCAATTAAATCAGTGTGGAAATTTGTTTCTTGGCTGTAGTTTATTCAATTGTTTTTGCAGATATGATTATGCTTTTATCACTAAGGGGTTGTAGCAGATTTTCAAGTAAACTATGGTCATGCTTTTGGCTTTGTTATGCTTTGCTAAATATCTTCTAGCAGTTTCAAAGAATTTTAGGGTTTTTACCTACATAATTCAAAAATTGACAACAATAATTGGTAGGCACAATATAAGACTATATGTACATAACATTAGATTTTATGACCATTTTTGCAATTCTTCATATAATAACAATGCCATATATTTCTATTTATTTTTGTCTTCAATAGTTTTGTTACCAATATTTTATATATTTCAATGTACATATCTCTCTCCTCTTTAATTAAATTTATTCCCAAACATTTTATTTTGTAGTTGTTGTCAATAGATTTCTTTTCAAGTATCTGAGTATCTAATCATTTCATATGTCATTGTATTTTCTTTCAGTTAATTTTTCCAGTTAATTTCTTTCAGTTAATTTCTTTCAGTTAATTTTTTTCAATGTCTTTTCTCTTTCTGTGAAAAATAATCTTGTGGGTTTTTGTTCTTCATTCTGTTAGTTTTGATATAACATAATTATTGATATGGTGGCATGGAGCCATCCCTGCAACCCAGTGATAAATTCTACTTAGTACTCCAGAAGGATCCTTAAACTATAGCATGGATTTCATCTTGCTAGTGTATTTGGGAGAATTTCTGCACCTATGTTTTTCAGAGACATTGGGATGATATGTCTTTTCCAGTAGGATTCTGCCAGCAGATTAATATTGGCATCATAATATGAATATGGTGTTATCTCTTCTTTGGTTTTTGGGGAGAGTGTGAAAAAGTGAGGCTGTCAATTATGATATATCAAGCACTACAGTCAGAAATGCCTTACAGATCAATAAAATACACTTCGGTGTATGTCTTTGGAGTGTTTCAAGAGATAACTCACATGGAGGCCAGCAACAAGAGAAAAGATCCACTGTGATTTATTTGGCAGCATCCAAAGGGCTTGCAATCCAGGTGGAATGAAAGGGAGCACCTCTACTGCATTTTGGAAGCTTCTTTCTGCTTTAACTATCCTTCTTTTGCTGTTTCCATCACCTATTGTCATCAGGTCTTCTAAAGGACTATATCTGTGAGCCTCCAGTCCTGTATTCCCAGAACAGCGCTGCATCATTAGTCCTTTTGTTCTTTGGCTTCCAGCTTCTTGGAGTCAACAGCTGCAGGACCCTCTGATTCTTTAGAACACAGAGGCCACTGTGAACTCCCCATCTCTGATTCTGCACGCCTGCGGAGTACACCACCTTGGGAAGTTCTATACTGATTCTGCTCCTCTAGAGGATTTTAATTTATACAAAAATGATTCATTGCAGTTTAAATATTCTGTAGAATTCAACCTTAAATCTGTCACTTCCTGAGATTTTCTTGATAGTAGACATTTTATTACTGATTGAATTTAAATATCTATGCTATAAATCTGTATGTTTAATTGGTCTCACATATTTCAAGAAGAAGTGAATTTTAAATTAATATTATTTTCTTATGAGTAACATGATTCCAAAACATCATCTAGCCAATCATTAGTTTCATCAATTCACTAATTTCATAACTAGAATCCTTATCTATTTATCTCCCATTTCCAATCCTGTATTGCCGGAAATTATATTTGGAGTGTCATATTTATTATTGTACTGAGAATTAAAAGTAACAATTTAACATTTATGAAATTAGGAGATATCAAAAAAGGCTAACGTATGGATCCAATTCGCAAAACTAATGTGTACTTACCACTATTTTTGTTTCATTTCAGTACATGATAATTGTAACATTTTTGCAGATAACTATAGTACAAGGAGAAAGTCAGAAGAATTTACATTTGAATATTCAAAAAATAACATCTGTCTTCAGTAAACTGATGACACTCTTCTGCTTAAATCAACTTTGCACTGAAATTTCCATATTAATTCAGGTGCACAGCAGGCAATAAAATGTTTCACTTAGTTTAATCTTAATGAATGGGAGATTTCATTTGAACTCACCTTTCAGATGATCATTTAAAAGTTGAAATGGTAACTGTATGGAAGAATATTATTTTAATGGGATTAAAGATATTGGGGTAAA
>NW_004525012.1:182587-188075 GCF_000260255.1 Octodon degus
AGAGAGAGAGACAGACAGACAGACAGACAGACAGACAGACAGACAGAGACAGACAGACAGAGACAGAGACAGAAACAGAGACAGAGACAGAAACACATAGAGAATCCCTAACACATGATGTCTCTCATTGCTGGAACAAATATCTGACACTCAAAATGTGGGAAGGAAAGGTTTATTTAGCTCCCAGTTACTGGAGGTTTCAAGACACTAGTGGAGAGGCTGGGGAGCTGTGGTGTCCAAGACAACCCTCTACACATCTCTGAGAAAGCACAGGGTAGCCAGTTTAATGGCCTTTCTGGCCCCACCCCTCGGGCCCTTCCTGGTCCTCTGGCCCCACCCCTAAAGCCCCTGGATGCTCCTCCAGCCTCTGCTCCATAACGTACATGAGGCTTTGAGGGGACAACTAGACACAAATCATAACACATGATATTGCCCCAGAGCACACGCCCCATGAGCCACTCCTGCAGACTGCATTCTATATCCTATATTTGCATCATCCCTCAATAATCAACCAGATTATAATCCACCAATGAAGTTAAAGTGCTGTTAAACTGTAAGGTTCCAAAACATCATCTGTGAGCATTGTTTCATTAGTGAGCAACTCTTCCCAAAAATGTGGACATTACATATCAAAACCACAACAATGACTGAACCTATATGAATGTCTTCCTGCAACAGCCTGTGGGAATTAAAAAAAATCTAAAAAAGATGAATATATATGAACTATAAAGGGCAGATAATAGATCCTCATGTACAAAGAAAACAATATATTCTATTTTTCCATACCTTCTTACAAACAGAAGTACTCTCAAAAAATAAATTCTTACACATTTTTGTATGTGCAGGTAGTCCTATATGTTTAGTTACCAAAATTTTAAGATTTATTTTAATGTGATGACTTAATGTATATGTATATATGTGAACATCTATGTGGAGATTCCTCAAAAATCTTCCATGTAGTTATATAGCATATGTCAATACCTTAATAAACTTTCAATTGTTATTAAATGCTTCAAATAATTATTTACACTGCTACTGACTTCACTGAGCTTCTCTGAAAGTGCTGTGATAATCCCACTGACAGCAAATACAAACTGCCTCTTTTTATTCTTTATAAAAACTTATTTAGGAAAAGGCACATGGCCAAAATTAGAATTGCATAAAAGGCCAAAGTAGTACATCTTCTTGATTCAATTTTTGTAATTTATGTGTCTGGGAATCTGTCCATTTCTTCTTTTTTAATCTTACTAGGTTATAGGTTTTTGAAGCAAGTATTGATGATCTTCTGGATCTTTATAGGATTGTTAGTGATTTCATTCATTTCATTCTTAATAGCTTGAATTTAAGTCTAAGAATCAATAACTAGAATACCTCATTTAGGCATTCCCGGGATTTTTCCATCATCATCCTATTAATATGTTTATATACAATAAAAGAAATCACCAACAGAGTAAAAGGATAATCCACAAAGGGAGGGGAAAAAATTAGCCAGTTGTCCATCAGATAAGGGATTTTCATGCAGAATACATAAATACCTAACAAAAGCAGACCACTCCAAGTTAAAAAATTCAATCCAAAAATGGACATCTGATATGAATTCACAGATCTCAGATGAAGAAAAACAAATACAAATACATTTATGAACAATGATCCTCTTCAGTGGTTATTAGAGAGATGCAAATTAAAATAATGCTGAGTTTCCATCTTACTCCAGAAAGAATGGATGTCATCAAGAAATCAACCCATGACAAATGCTAGTGCAACTGGGTGGGAAAAGGATCCCTTCTCCACTGTTGGTAGGAGTGCAGACTGGTACAACCACTGTAGAAATCCGTGTGGAGATTCCTCAAAAAACTGGGATTAGAGGTCCCATTTGACCCAATTATTGCCCTTCTGGGTATTTTTTTAACTGAACTGAAAACAACATACCACAGTGATATGTGTGCACCAGTGTTTATAGCAGCATAGTTTGTAATAGCTAAATCTTGGAAACAACCCAAATTCCCGTCAATGGAAGAGTTCATAAAGAGGTATTTTGTTAAGAATGTAGTACTACTCTGCCATAAAGAAGAATAAATTTGAGACATTTATGGGTAAAAGGATACAACTTGACATCATACTTAAGGGAAATAAACTGGACTCACATGTATAAACATTGTATCATTTCCCTGATGAGAAAGTAAAGAGTAAATAACAACCAAAATGAGCAATAGATACTGTGAAACTGGAAGGAACTATTCAAAAAGAAAAACCGGGGTGGGGACAGAGGAAAGGAAGAAAGGGAAAAGAGGAAAAAACAAAAAAGAACACAAAGCTTTACAAGGAAGGAAGGGAGAAGAAGAGATTGGGAATAAAAGCATCAAAAAATATCATGTATAGGTACAGATTACATATGAAGAAAGTGATCATTATGCATATCTAGAATGTACTAATGAACTTAATAAAAGTGAGGTCTTCTGAAACACTTCAGAAAGTGGCAAGAATGATGGAATAGGTGTGTTCAAGCAACAAGGAGTATGTGGAGAGGGTTTAATCACAATGTGTCATTCACTGTAATATATTTTTTTTGTGGAACCCGGGATTGAACTCAGGCCTTTGTGCTTGCCAGGGAACCGCTTATTCCACTGAACCATCTCCCCAGCCCATTAAAATGTTTTTAATTTAGGTATTCACAGATTTTTTTCAGTAAATATCACCTTAAGCTGAATTTTATATATTTGAGAAAAAGGTGAGTGAAAACATCAGCAGTATACCTGATCAAACTAGCATTACTGTAAGACATTTGTCAACATGCTTGACTTTTGCTTCCTGGCATATTTGCCCTTGATAGCGTCACTGAAGGCCCAGGTGATAGGGCAAACACTGCTCACTAGCAACACCCAAGGCACGTCCATAATAAGCTTTTTCTCCTTAGCTTCTTTGGGCTAGGAATGGTTCTATCACAAGCAGTAGGGAAGGAAGGTCCTGTCCAAATATTAGCACCAAGGTTCTCAGATCTCACTGTCTTCCTCTTTTGTTCCACTTCAATTTCATACCTGCAATACTGGAGCAATATTGGTCTTTTTTATACAACAACTATGAAATCTTAAGCATAAAAATAAAACAACAAGATTGGCAAACAGGAATGACCTATGCTGTGGCTGTTCTTTATGTTTTCTCTGAGAGGTTTGCATAACTCCATGTACAGATGCAAGATTTCTTACTCACATGACCAAAAATATAAAACTTAATATTAACAATAATTCAACACAGACTAAACTTCTTAGTAAATAATTTATTAAGAAACTTATTTTGTTACATTTTATTATATGCCAATTACATCAACCTGCTGTGATTTTGGAAATAGTTACAGCAGAGAAAATTTTCAATGATTTACATTTGCATATTTGACAATATAGCTTGTGTCTTCAGTCATGTGGTAGAAGGACCCAGACTAAATGCAGAGGAAACAGTTCGCAGCTAATCCAGTCACACATCAGATACTAAGCTGCTTTGGACTGAAATCACTGGGTCAGGATATTTCACCTCAACTTGCCCCCACAGTGGTCCTTTCAAGGACAGAGCCTCACTTCACATGGTGATTAGCAGCAAGAGGAGTAGCACCTTCTGTAGCAAGAGGGTCGGTAGCTGCAGAAACCAGTGTTGTATCCACAGCCAGTTCCAGAACCATAGCCATAGCCACAGCCAGAGCCATATCTACAGCCAGAGCCACAGCCAGAGCTGTATCTACAGCCATAGCCACAGCCAGAGCCATATCCACAGCCAGAGCCATATCCACAGCCAGAGCCATATCTACAGCCATAGCCCCTGCCAGAGCCGTATCCACAGCCAGAGCCACAGCCAGAGCGGTATCCACAGCCAGAGTGGTATCCACAGCCAGAGCCACAGCCAGAGCGGTATCCACAGCCAGAGCGGTATCCACAGCCAGAGCCGTGTCCACAGCCAGAGCCGTATCCACAGCCAGAGCCGTGTCCACAGCCAGAGCCGTGTCCACAGCCAGAGCCGTATCCACAGCCAGAGCCGTATCCACAGCCAGAGCCGTATCCACAGCCCCCACAGGAGCTTCTATAGTAGTTGCAGCACATGGTGTCAGAGTGAGGTTTCAGTTGAAGGATAGGAGGATACTTCTCAAATGTGAAGTTCCTCATGTCTTCCAGTCCCTTTTATACTTATAGGGATGGATGGGTCACACTTCACATGGGCTGTCCTCTGGCATTTACAGTTGTGCCTAAATGAGATCATTCTGTGCAAGCATGCTTATTTTGTAAGAAATACTATACTGTGTAATAAAATTACTTACTAGTGTCTTAGGAATCTTGCAAGCCTTCAAGGAAATACATGTGGCTTTCTATCAGCTGAAGCTTAAGGAACAGTAATTTCATGCTCCATCATACTTTTCCATGACATACCCCAACACATGACCAAAGTATGCTCAACCTACAAATATATATTTCCTTGCTATTCAGTTGCTTTAAGGTCCCAAAAGTTTCCTGTTAAACAACATTCTACAAAGTCAAGGTTATCGTTATTTAATAACAGCAAGGTCACAACAGTAGGGACTATAGAATCATCATACGTTCTTTGTTTCATCTTCTTTATTTTTAACATCAAAATCACACTGAATTACTTTTTTAATTATACAATAGAGTGTTTGGATGTGCTACAATCACTTCATAAAACTTACTCCTTCTCTTTGAAAAAAAAAAAAAAAAAAAAAAAGCTTCCCTACCTGTCCTTGGTCAAGCAGGTTCTTAGGTGCTTGGGTTTCTGTTAAATTCCTAAGAGTAGTTAAAAGAGATTTACATGATCGATGTAGGGAAACATTTTCCTAGGGATTCAACTGAGAATGTAAAATTTGTTTCTTTCATGGGTTCTTGGGTGTTGATGTCCACATAAGTTGAGTCCCTGAACACAAGTCATTGTGAGAGCTCCCAGATCAGTCTTCTAAATGTTACCCCATGGAATAATTAATCCATACTTAGTATTTACTGATTAATGTCCATGGTGGAAATGAAGTATTTGCTTCATCGCAGGGTCAACATTTCATTTAGAAGGAAAAATAGCGTTCTATTGCACATGATGGCAAATATAACAAAAATAGTATCATACATAAATGCACATTATAAAATGTGTGCATTTTACAATGATTTTAGCATGAGAAATTGTGGCTATGTGAAATGAAGTGCTTGTCAATTAGACTGATTTATTCATCCCAAATTACTTTTTAACTTAGTCTGACTTTATACTCCCAGTTTTAAAGAAGAATATTTTCTTAATTTGTTCAGTGTATTCTAAAATTTTTAAGTACATGTCAGTAGATTGTTCATTTGAATTTTTTAGTCAACCTTACTTTTAACTTCAGATCACCTTCCCAAATTGTTTCCATGAAAAATGTATTTCTAGCTATTGTGACCTCTTATATTCCTCTTTCTAGAAATTTCATTTTCTTATACTTCATTACTTTTTTTTACTTGGAATTCTCAGTTCT
>NW_004525012.1:192052-195447 GCF_000260255.1 Octodon degus
TGCAAAAACTAACACAATGCAGAACAAAGAACTGAAGCAGCCTGGAATGATAAGCACAGCTTCTGAGGAGGATTTCTTTTCCCCACAAACACAAGGTAAACTGAGAGAGAGTCAGAAGCCATAGGGAGAAGCAATAGACAGACAACAGTAGCCTAAGAAAAGTCCATGGTCATTGTGAGCTGCAAACAAAGATTTACTCTGAAAGTAACTCTTTACACAAGGGAGCCTAAAATTGAAGAGGAAATTCAGTGAGTTGTCCAAAATACACAGCAGCAATTCAATCAGAATCTATTTGGTGAAGGAGTTTATTATTTAAGACTTAGCTCCACTGTGAAACAGAGGTCCCAGAAAAACATTACTTCAGGTTCTCTGGGGCCATCCTGCCACAGTGATTCGAGGGGAGATTGCCATAAGAGATAGTCACAGAGAAGCAATGGCCTAGTAAAAGATCACTAGAGATTTTTAAGCAGTGGGAGCTCATATGGTGGAGAACATAGCAGTCCCACACTCTGGTGAAAAGCCAGGCCTGTTGTGTGTTTTTGTAAAGGTGCTGTGTCTAAAAGTGCTGAATTAATTCCAGCAGATGCCTAGGCCTCCATGGCTGTCTGATTCCAGAACAACCTATCAGTGATCTGTTTCCTCTTCCTCTTTTCCAATTGATCAGGAATACACCTTGGTGGGAACAGTTGTCCTATCTCAGGAGGTACAGACAGAGGGGCCTCTGAGGCAAGAGAGGTACCTCGTGAGACCACAGGCATGAAGCTAGTCAGAGCTTGCAGTGATTTGGGTGCACAGATTACAAACTAATGTGGATGTCACACCATTATGAGTCCTAATGTGGATGTCACACCATGGGCTGACCACACCCAGTGACAAAGATGGAGGAATTCACACAGCAAAAAGTCAGCAGGAAAGCAAAATAGTCCTCAGCTTCTGATAAGAAATCACTCAGCCAAACATGCTGAAGAATTTGGGGAACCTTTGCTTTTTAAAAGATTTTTGATTTTAGTTTTGTTTTGTTGTCCCCATCTTTTGTTCTTTTTTATTTTTATTTATTTTTCTTATTTTTCTTGTATGTCTTCTTCTGTCACCTTTAACATATTTCCATCAACTTTTTTATGTTTTTTAATCTTTCATTTCTCTCCTCATCTTTTTTCCATTACCAAATTTTACTTTTCCTTTTATCATACCTTCTACCTCTCCATTTTTTATTGTTCTAATATTAAGCTTCATTAATGTTAATTCATTTAGTTGATTCTTCAGTTATTGCTGAATTCTGTTCCCTTTTTAATGGTTGTATAGTTGTTACATTTAATACATATGTACTATATGCCAGTATTTTCTTGATCTGTGTCTACATTATTATTATAGATCTCCCTTTTATATCTTTAAAAATACTATAATTGAGCTATTATTGGTTCTTACAACATGTCAGTAACTATTTTGTCTTTGAGTTTATTAATGTTTTTTATTTTCTTCATTTTGTTAATGGTAGTATAGTTTTTGTCTTAATTAGTTTTAACTTATGACAATATCTGACTTGTCCTTTTGTCATCAGCATTACTGCAGTTTTCCTTTGCCCCTAAATAGTACTCAAGGCTCCAGATGTTTGTACATTAGTAAAACTCTCAAAGATCATGTTAAAAAGCTTGAACAGAAATGTAAACATCAAACATAACCAAACCAAGGACACATCACAAGGTGACAGAATCTAACTAAAGAGATTTCCATGTAATAGCAGAGTTTCTTGACTTTAACTAATCTTCAATCCACAACAAAAGAAAAAATAGAAACACGACAAATCAAAATAACAAGATGTCCCTAAACTTCTAACCCTGCAAGAGCTGATTTCATGAATACTGAGGCAGAAAAACTTATTGGGAAGTAAGTCAGCCTAGGAAAGCCATTTCAGCTCCAGAGTGACTCTTGGGCCAGCCTGACCATTATTAGTCCTGCAATGCAACTCACCTTGTCTCTGTACTTCAGGCATCCCCAGTACCCAGATCATGAATGTCACTGATACTGATCCATGGACTGTTGGAAGCTGAGCTACAGAACAAAAGGTGAGCTATAGGGGGAAAGTGAAGCTTCACCTAGGTGTGCAGCTTCTCGCCATCACTGGCATCCCTGCCTGAACTCTGCTCCCTCTCACATCAGCAGTGGAATTACCCTGTCTAGGAGCAAGAGCCCCTACTGTGAACAACACATGTGAGGGATCTAGGTGTAACACTCCTGTGGGACTCCAACACCTGATGATCAGAAGTAGAGCTGCGGAAATGATTCTAGCACTGGACAGTGGCAGCAAATACAGATTAACATTAGCAGCGAGTTTTTGACTATACAGAGAACATAAGAAATAATTGTTTGCAGACTCATTTCAAAATCCTAATTAGTAAAAGATAATGTAAGCTGGATCTGATGGCAGACCAAAATAAGAATATGGTACAGATGGGACATTACCATCCCACTTTGGATATCGCTGTCTTGTATCACCTAGTTTTCCTGGCCTTCTCTATACTTAAAAACCTGGCAGATTCAAGGGTCTGCTTAGGCAGATAAAGGGACCTCGATTCCATCCCCGGTGTGCTGTGCTGGCCTCAGCCCCGGGGCACACTGAAATGGTGCTTGAGACTGGACATGGTGACATGAACCTGTAATCCCAGTGATTGGGGGGCTGAAAAAAGGAAGATCACTATGAGTCTGATCTGTCTAGAGAAACCTTCTAGACCTTGTATTAAAAATACATTTTTTAAAAAGTATGAAAAAAAAAGTATGGATTGGTCATACCTCACACAAGTTTCATACTCTCATTTCATAACCATGGGCCTGAAGTGAGTTTCTTCTGTCCACACTCATTTTGTTATTAATTCGTAGCTCACTTACTACTTCCCTAGTAGCTTAAGGAGGCCTTCAAGAATATAAAAATCCAAGATTTTGCTACCCTAATTTTATCTTTTGTAATTTCTATCCAAAATATTTCATTTATGAATCTGTGTTTGCTTTTCATTCTATTCTTTCATGGTCTTGGAAACTATCTTTTAAAGTATTAAAAGCAATATTATTATTATCAGTGGCATTAAGATTGATAGCAGGATCCACAGAATAATCTTGTTTTCTCTCTTTGGATCCCTCAAACTTTGTTTTCCCTATCAAAATCATACAAAATTATTTTTCCTAAAATTTGGACACAGAGTTAAGTATTTCAACACGTTACATCTCTTCCTGAAACTTCTACCTTATCCTTGAAGTAAAGCAGATCTAGTTCATCCTTTGCTTTAAAGTTGCAAGCTCTTTCTACTTTGGTATGAAATTTTTTCTTAAGCTCCTGAAGGTCAGTTACATAAAGAGATTCATCATTCAGATTATAGAAGGCATCTGGGTGTCTGTGTGGATAA
>NW_004525012.1:202464-204075 GCF_000260255.1 Octodon degus
AAGGCAATGATCCTGAGAATCTTCAGAAGATTTTCAAATCTAGCAGTTAGTTAAAGGATTCTCACCCTGGCTCACTATATATACTAACACCTGTGAACTAAGGAACTGAACTGAAGATGGCAATTTGTAATAGTAGTTTCATGCTTGGAGTGCCTGCCATTCTGGTCTTCTGCATACATGCTGCTTGTCATGCACTGCCACGTACTGCTGTGCTGTCTCTCAGGTAGATGATTGTTTAAAAATGAAGAGGGTGGTGAATGAAGGCAGGAGACAGGAAAAGAAGTGTGGGACTGTCCTACAACAATGTTTTATATGGTTAGATTTCTGGACTTAAATGTAAGCATATGTAACTTTTTATTCCTATTTTTTGAATATATTTTAATTTTTAAAATTGTTTGTGCTATTCTGTAGGGACTTAAATTTAACATATCAATACTTGATGAAAAATACCTGTTCCATATTATGCCTAAGATGTTTGATATTTAGACAGATAGTGAGGTTAAGCTCAACAGCTTAGGTTATATGGTAATAACAATAAGCTTTTCTTCTGGAGAGTTAACAACCTAAGAGAATGCAGAACAAAAATTAGAGAAAAAGGAGGGCCACAAGGAAAGCCAACATTTTGGCCCTTGGCTTCCAAGGTCAGGACATATGAGAACTTGTACTGTAACATCATGTAACTCAGTTGTGTCCCAAATTTTCTGATCAAGGAGATTAAGGGGCTAAAGAGGAAAGTGGTCGATGATGTAGAGTGTGCCTAAGGAGAGTTACATGGAGAGAAAACATTCTCTCAGGCTTTCACAGAGAGCACAGTGGCCAAGCAATGGCCATGACTCATTAACATGGCTGACACTGACAAAGGTTCTACAATCTGAGGTACAGGATCTCAGGATGAATCCTGAGGGGATTTGACTGACCTTATCAGATCCAAAAGCTATAATTCTTGTTACATAGATCTTGCTTTATCTTGTTCTTAACCATCCAGCAGAAAAGTATAAAAGTGAAGTACAAGAAATAAAGCCATGTTGTTATGTTGAGCTGTAGGGGACTCAGGTCATCAACTTCTGACATTGCCAGTCAAGTGGAAGATCCAATACTATTATGGACTACTGGACTATTTTGGAATATTTTGCTGAGTTCACACACCTATGATATTTAAATGATGGAACTAAACAAAAAAGGGGATATAGATGAATGACCATTTTGTATCTGTGTATTCAAAATGGTTAGGATAGATTTATAGCCACATTCTCTTAACTCAAGGAATAAAGGGATTTGTTCTAATAGCATTTGTAAATAGGATATAATGTCTGCATCTTGTACAGCAAATAACCAGTAGGAAGAGAGTATTCAATGTGTTAATTATTGGAACTGTCCTACCAATTCAATTTGAAACTGTCTCATTCTATTTATTTCTCAATAAAATTATGGGAAAAAAGAAGTCTTTGTTGTTGAAGTCCAATTAAATCCAGTTGTAAAAGTGAGATTGATTTGTAAAAGCACTCAAAATTTGCTCAAGTGTTTGAGCTATGTCACTGCTTCCCATTAAAATCTAATTAATCAATAACTAACACTTTCAGATCTCAGAATCTGATAAGAAATGAGAAAAAA
>NW_004525012.1:204345-207779 GCF_000260255.1 Octodon degus
TATTTGAAGTAACTTGCAAAATGATGAAGTCTCTCCCCCACTTTAGAATTTCATAGATTATTTTGAACAATTCAATCAGGCGAAAATTATTTGTTCCACCAATCCATGAACATAGTGTCTTTCACTTGTGTCTTCCAGGATTTCTTTCACCAAAGTCTCAGAGTTATTATTATACATATTTTCCCAACTTCATTAAATTTTTCTAAACTGTTTTATGTAGAACTTGGTGCCTACTAAAAATGGTATTATTGTCTTCACTTCTTTTTCAAATAGCTTAATTTTAAGAGTATAGAAGTGCAAATAAATGTTATGTCCTTACTTTGTGTTCTACAACTTCATACTATTAAAATTTTACTTCTAAGCCTTTTTAGTAGTATTTTTAGATATTCCTACATATAAAATCATGTCATGCCAAAATAAAAGACATGTTTTCTTCATTTTTTATTTGAATAACTTTTACTTCTTTTTGTTTTACAATCTTGAAAAGAAGTGGCAGGAATGATTATCCTTGTTTCATTCTTGACCTTACAAAAGTTTTCGACTTTTTGCCATGAACTTGTTTCTCTGTGGGTTGTATTGTGTTCCAGTACGTTCCTTCCCTATATAACCTTTTGAGATACTTTTAATATCCTAAAGGACATTATATTTCCTCACGTTTTTTCTGCTTCTATTGAGATGGTCATGATTTCTATTCTTCTATTAATATAGAACCACACAATCACTGATTTAAGTGAATTAATCAACCAAGAACCAATCCCACTTGATTGTGAGAAATGTTTCTCCCTAGAAGCTGTAGGTTTCTTTTTGCTAGTATGTCATTCTGCTCTTTGCACCTAAATTTATCAGGAATGCTCACCTCACATTTTCTTTTGTACAAGAAACAATGCAATTGTTCTATTTTGTTTGCAGTCAGAATAATACTGATTTAATAAAGCAAATGCAAAATAGTCCCTATGGTTTAAATTGTTGGAGTAATTTGTGAAGGTTTTTTTTTAATATGTTAGTAGAGGGTCTACAGGGTCTCACTATATAGATTGGACTCAGTGATTCTCCTGTTTTCAGCCTCCCAAGCACTGGGATTACAGATGTGCACCACCACACCCAGTCTCAATCGAGTGTCAGCACGGCACACTGGGGATCAAAACCCGACCATTCTGTTCTGCCTAAGCAGTTGCTTTAGTTCGCTGTACTATCTGGCCAGCCCTAAGGTTTCTATTTATTAGCTCTTTTAATATTTTGTAGAATTTTATCATGAATTTATGTTTGTGGGCTTATTTTGATGGAAGACTTTTCATTATTGATTCATTCTCCTTGTTATTGTTCTGTTTATATATTTATTACCTTATAACTTACTTTTGGTGAGTTGTATATTTCTTTATTAGTCAGTGTTTACAACAGAAACATACAACACAAGATATATAAATGTATAAGAAATTATATGTTTGTTTTAAATGGTCAGCTACAGAGTATGAAGAGTCTAGTCTAAGGTCTGGAGTTTACCGCAGTGTCTGTGTAAGTCAGTGTCAGAAGGGTGATGGGTGTGTGATGGAATGTTGGTGAATCTACAGTGAAGGCCAAAGAGCCTACACCAGAGGTTGAAGAGTCCCCAGCAGAAGACAAACAGTTTACACTGGAAGCTAAAAGAAGACCACCAAGTTGAAGGCAAAGACTGGAGCTCCTCCACAGAGCCAGCCATCAGTACTTCTTCATTTCCCTTTTCTTGTATGCAGCCTCCCCTCCCCTCCCCTCCCCTCCCTGGGGCAGGACCTTTACACCCACGCCTTCCCCTGCCTTCCACTTGAGCAGGTTAAGGATGGATATAAAGTAAGGACACTGGCTTCCTGCTAAGTCACAGAAGAAACCTTAGAAACTTCTCAGGTTGACACAATGAACAATACACTAGAGCAGTAAGCACATGTTCTTTTCACCCCTAGACATAGAACTGCTGAAATACATACTTAAGACTCAAGGTGGCACAGTGTATCAACAATAACAATGTACCTTTTGTTAACTTGGCAACCAGAGACATATCTTTAAACCAGTTTTTAAAGATAAAGACATCCTTATAATTACACCTAACATGTTATAACTACCCTGTATATAAACCAAACTGCACTAATTTCCTCAGTATGATAGAAGGTAAGTCTTTTTGGGTGATGCTTAATTTTATCATTTTATAACTGAAACATTATAATATAGCTTAACAACTGTTAAGAATCAGTATGAAAGCTAACAATATTATATTATATTATAGCCATATTAGGGGGAAAATAATATAATTATAATTTCTTTTTTAGTTGATTATGGGGTCAGAGATGGTATTTAGAACTATCATGTTTGACTACACATTTTGTATATTTTTGGCCTTCAGCAAGCACCTCTTCAGGTCTTGGTTCTTTTCCTGGTGGAGGGAACTATACCTTTATTTTTGGCTGAAGCTCCAGTGGCACAATCAGTTAGCGCGCGGTACTTATATACCTTTATTTTTTTTAAGGCTCCAGGTCACTTGTAATTGTCCCTATAATAGGATATTACAGATTTTTATTGATTTTTAAGAATGAATCATGGTAACACTTACATGTGCACTAAGGAATCTCCTGCATTCACATATATTTTTTCATCTAATGTAGAGTGATAGTCAAATTTTTCCTCGATAGTCTGGATTAATCACTCCTGACCACAGTGTGACTCTCTTTTATTAACTAATGCTTGTTGGATAACTATGCATAGTTATATTTCTTGATTCTTTGTGTTCCCATAGTATTTGTAATACACTTACAATGCATAGTATTTGTAATATATTTGTAATATATGTTTCTTCTAGTCTGATATTAGCAGAGTTCTCTTTCTTAATCTCAGTAAAGTTTGGCCATTTTTGATGATCTTTTCTGAAACACTAATTATTTTCTTTGACTTTTTTCTCCAATCTGTCTTTAATTTACTTTTACTATGACTCTTGTTATTGTCTTCCTTCTAGAAAATTGGAGCTTAGCTTTTCTGAGTTTTCAACTATTGGTTGTGAAAAAATACATGGGTTATTTTAGATCTCTCATTTGCAATGTTTAATTTTTTATATTTTGAAATTTTCTTCAATACATCTCATTATCCATCTGTAAATTGGTATCAGTCTGATTGGAAATATACATGATATTATCATAATCTTGGTAATATGTGAAAATATGTTTAAAGATTTAATATATTATATTTCATGACACACTGTGTGTTCTTTCCTTTTTTTTTTGTACCAGAATTGAACTTGGGACTTTGCACTTGCCAGGCAGGCACTTATGCTGCTTCTGAGCTGAATTTTTGGCCCTATTGTGTGCTCTTAAGTGGAGTCTATGTTTTTGTGGTATTACTTGCAAAGTTCTCTTTATGAGTACTAGGGTTTTTTATATGTAAAAGAATTTTTAAGATATGAAAAGAAAAACCTG
>NW_004525012.1:207879-210676 GCF_000260255.1 Octodon degus
ACAGGTCCTATAGTAAAAAATGCTTTTATTGGAAAGAAGGGATATGAAATAATCATATCAATTAAAAATGCCCTCGGGGCCAGGGACATGGCTCAGTAGAATAAGTGCTTTCCTGGCAAGTGCAAGGGCCTGAGTTCAATCCCCAGTTCCACTAAATAAATAAATAAATAAATAAACCCTCAATGATTGTGAGCACAGTTTTTTTAACTGCTCAATGGGCAAAAAAAATAATTGCATATATTTAAATTTTATTAAGAGGTCCACGGGATATAGATAGAAAATATAAACAGCAAAATACAGAGCCTTATGTCTTCTTATGGAGACAGTGTAATCCATATCTTCCTTATTCACTCAAGTGTAACCATCTTTAAAAAAAATCCTATTTTTTATATGTTAGTATAGGGACTAACCAAACTTTTAGAACTTATCTTAATGTTGCTTGGTTCAATGTATATACCTCGTATATCTGTATGTCTTTTGCAAGTAGCCAAGTGCCCTCAAAACATTAACTACAAAGAGATAATGTCATCGCATGCTGCTGGGTATTTCTTATTGTTCTCCTTATTCCAATGAGAGATATTTTCATACAAGACATTAATTTTGGCTATGTTTATTTTAGCTTGTGTGTAGATATAGAGGTGATAAATTAAAATTTAAAGAATTAGGAAATACTGTTGAACTACTATTTAGAGCTCACCAATAAAACATAACTTACTTACTCTAAGTTGCATTCAAAAAATAGATATTAATGAAAGTGAAGCTTCAAAATTGAATGATGATACAGACACAAAGGACATTATAGTTCTCAGTGGATAAATTTTTTATTGATAAAATGCTGTTTTGTTCCATCTTAGTACATGCCAATATTATGAATGATTTCTCTGTGCATCTGAAGATAACAGTAGGACAGAAACAAAGAGAGCTATAAAAATTTATATTTGAATATTTGACAAATAATATCTCTTTGCATTGATAGGATTAAACTACTCAGTTTACATTAAGTGGAAACATAAGTATTCATACTAATTCAGATACTAAACAAATGATAACTGAATCGTCTCTTGCTTGAAGTTATTGAGTGAAAGGCTTTCCATTGGACTTCTTCTTAGGGTTGCCCTTTCAATGGCAAAGGCTGGCTTGCCATGGTGATCAGCACTTTCTGTAGCTAAAGGGTCTGTAGCTACAGCAGCCAGACTTGTATCCACAGCCAGAGCCAGAGCTGTATCCACAGCCATAGCGAGAACCATATCCACATCGGGACCCATATCCACAGCTGTAGCCAGAACCAGAGCCGTATCCACACCTAGATCTGTATCCACAGCCATAGCCACAGCCAGAGCCGTGTCCACAGCCATAGCCACTACCAGAGCTATATCCACACCCAGATCTGTATCCACAGCCATAGCCACAGCCAGAGCCACAACCAGAGCCGTATCCACAGCCAGAGCCACAGCCAGAGCCATATCCACAGCCAGAGCCACAGCCAGAGCCATATCCACAGCCAGAGCCACAGCCAGAGCCATATCCACAGCCCCTGCAGGAGCTTCCATAGTAGCTGCAACACATGCTGTCAGGAGATGAGTTGTAGTTGAGGAGTAGGAGAGTTTTTTACAATTGTGAATTTCATCTCTTCCAGCCCCTTTATATACTTACAGCAGTGAATGGGTCATAGCTCACATGGGACTGGTTCTCTTGTTTTACAACCACACAAATAAAATGAAATCATTTTATGCATAATCATTGTGTTAGGAATCCATAATTTACTTCCTACTTCCCTAGCCATTTTCACAAGTCTTACTGAAATAAAACTATATTTTCCAAAATACCTAAGCATTTGTCCCTATAATTTTGTCATTCGTAATTTCCTTTCTTTACCACAATTTAGCACAACACACCACCAAAGCATGTATAACCTATAAATATATACGTGTCTATGATTCCATTCCTTTGCGGTCTTTGTAACCACCTATTATACAGTACTACTAAGTCAATAACATTTTTAATAGCAAAAAGATGCACTAGCAAATGCATTAGCATTATCTTGGTTATTCTCTTCTCCTCACAAATTTATTTTCCCCATTAAAACTACTTGAACTTATTTTTCCTGGAATTTATTCAAAAATTGAGTAAATTGACCTGCTACATTTCCCATTGAAATTTTCTCCTCTTTGAAAATTTCTACTGCTTATCCTTTGGCAGGAACTTCTGACTACTTCTTTTTTTGATGCTAAACTGTTTTTTTCTTTCTTTATTTATGTATTTATTTATTATGTATTTTAGTACATGGTTAACATGGTCTCAGTACACACATCGAATGCGTAGTGATCCTCCTGTTTCCACCTCTCAAGGGCTGGGATTATAGGCTCACACCACCACACCATCTCTCAGTCCCCATCCACTTCTCAGTGCACACAGGGGTGGGCCTGGCACAGTATTACCACAAAGAGAACAACAGTGGCTGGGCCTGCCTTAGCAATGTTTTTCTAAAAATTTTGATTTCTAAGTTACATAAGATTTATCATTGAGAAATTAAGGGGAAATTTTTCTTCTTGAAGTTCTTTTTTGGCTATCCTGCACCAATGGGAACTCTCCAGTCCAAGTCCAGGCACAGCATGGGTGAGACTCTCTTCAACCCCCTAGGGACTCCCATCATCACAACCCCCCACCAAGCCCGCCAAGCGAGAACTTCTGCCACGTTCTTCGGAACCCCAGATCCACCCCTAGCCCAGGCCCCATGAGTATGTGGGATAGCTTTCTCTCCCCCATAGTCCACCATCTCCCCTTCAGACTGAGCTCA
>NW_004525012.1:220236-222169 GCF_000260255.1 Octodon degus
CAGGCACTTATGCTGCTTCTGAGCTGAATTTTTGGCCCTATTGTGTGCTCTTAAGTGGAGTCTATGTTTTTGTGGTATTACTTGCAAAGTTCTCTTTATGAGTACTAGGGTTTTTTATATGTAAAAGAATTTTTAAGATATGAAAAGAAAAACCTGCAAGAAAGTATTAGAAAAGAGCTTAGAGACAAACTCATGTATAGGTGGTAACAACATGGAGGCACCATATAAAGAATGAATCACCAGGTCCCCCCGGGTCTTGGAAGTCGGTGCTGGAGATACAGAGCAATGGCAGCAAGCAACCCAGTGGCCAAGAAAAATCCTTCAGAAATGTCTCTCTATCCATCTCTTGAAGATTTGAAGGTACACAACGTCATTCAGGCTCAGACTGTCTTTTCTGCAAACACTGCCAACCCAAGAATTCTGTCAGAAGCTTCTGCTCTCGTCTCACAAGGTGGAAATATCTATCCAAAACTATATCCAGAGATTTCTCAGCACATGGGCTTGAGCTTAAATGAAGAACCAGTGTGTGCCATGGTACCTGGAGCGCCAGTTCAGGGGCAGTTGGCAGCAAGACCTGCCAGCATGAACTGTACGGTGGCTCCTGTAACAAGGAATAATGTGAGCATTCATAGGGCAGAAATAAAACAAGGGACTCACCAAGTCGTTTTGTGTAAGGATCAGGATGGAAAAGTTGGGCTCAGGCTTAAGTTGGTAGATAATGGTATATTTGTTCATCTAGTCCAGGCTAATCCTCCAGCCTCTTTGGTTGGTCTGAGATTTTGGGATCAAGTCCTCCAGATCAATGGTGAGAACTGTGCAGGCTGGAGTTGGACAAAGCACACAAGGTGCTCAAACAGGCTTTTGGAGAGAAGATTACCATGACTATTCTTGATAGGCCCTTTAAGTGGACGGTTACCATGTACAAGGGTAGTACTTGGCATGTTGGTTTTATTCTTCACAAGTGGAAAAATAACATTCATAGTGAAAGACAGTTCTGCTGCCAGAAATGGTCTTCTACTGAACATAACATTTGTGAAATCAGTGGGCAGAATGTCATTGGATTGAAGGATTCTCAAATAGCAGACATACTTTCAATGTCTGGGACTATAGTCACCATAACAGTCATAACCTGCTTATATCTTTGAACATATTATTAAATGGATGACACCAAGCATTATGAAAAGCCTGATGGATCACACCATTCCTGAGGTTTACAAGTACTTAGCATGGCAGAGACACAGCTGAACTTCTCGAGTTTCCCTCTTTGGCAACTTCTGCATCGTGTACATGGAGCTTTCCTGGAGCCAGGGGACGTATGCTACATGAGGACTGTCCTATCTTACATTGTGGATGGGAATCTTAACAGTTCCAGCTGATACTACCTTCAGATATCAAGATAGTACAGCCTTATCCTTGTTTTACACGTATAAAACTTTCAGAAGATTTATTGACTTTCCTAGAACAGTTTCACTCCTGGAAACCTGATGCTTTATAAACCATTGTGCTTAGGGTGATGGATACAGTCTTAGCATTGCATGACAACCAGTCACATTTTCTTAGGTAGTGCTGTTCAGATTACTTTAGTTCTATGGTACCTTTGCATTTTCACATGTTACCATAATATGGGTAGCATGGTTGCCTCCAATGTTTTTAAGTTCTCTGTATGTAAATCACCAATTAAATTACACTGGTTTTATTCTACATAAGCATTCTACAGTGTTTGCAGGTTGTGAGAGATGATGATTATCTTTAAATTTTAACTATCCTCACTTAATATACTTAACTGTCGCCTTAACTATGTTAAGCATCTAGAACAAAATCCAAAATACTATTATTTCTGCCTTTCTAAAGCCCCAATTATAGCTCTGTATTAAATTGAAATGTACACTAGCCTGGAATGGTTTGGTTTAGTGATACTTACTGAGCTGTATAA
>NW_004525012.1:222269-224261 GCF_000260255.1 Octodon degus
AAGATTTATCATTGAGAAATTAAGGGGAAATTTTTCTTCTTGAAGTTCTTTTTTGGCTATCCTGCACCAATGGGAACTCTCCAGTCCAAGTCCAGGCACAGCATGGGTGAGACTCTCTTCAACCCCCTAGGGACTCCCATCATCACAACCCCCCACCAAGCCCGCCAAGCGAGAACTTCTGCCACGTTCTTCGGAACCCCAGATCCACCCCTAGCCCAGGCCCCATGAGTATGTGGGATAGCTTTCTCTCCCCCATAGTCCACCATCTCCCCTTCAGACTGAGCTCAAACTTGTCATACAGGGCCAGGGTGAAACTCTGCAGAACAGAACAAACCAGCTAGTCCAGGAGAGAACATCTTGCCAGAGGGGCACAACAGGTTGACTCCAAAAGGGTGGCAGAAGGAAGGACCAGAGCACAGCAGCCAGACCCAGGCCAGACACAACTGGATAAATTCATACTTTGTAGATCTGTACCTGAATTTCAGTAGGTGATAAGGCTATACCTGCACCAAAGCTCTACAATAAAGGTCAGAAGGCAGTGTTACACAAAATGACAATGAAAAGGAGCAAAATGCAATCTCAGACCCCAAGCCCACACATAACAAGTGCAGAGGACACTAACACAGAATAAATTGGGAATCACACAGCTCAAATCAGTGAATCAATGGCTATTGAAATAAAAAAAAAAAACAACTGCAGAAAGGTAGAGAGGAACTCAGATTGGAAAGGAAAAAAGAAATACCTGAACTAATAGCATCTACAGTAAGGAAAAAAATGCAGAAACATATGGAGGAAAGCCAATGCCCACCCACAACAAGTGCAGAGGAAACTGGCTCAGCTCAAATGTATGATTAATAGCATTGAAAGTAAATAAGCAACAACAGAAAATTATAGAGAAACTCAGATAGAAATTATTCTCTGAAATAAAAAAAAGAATTCCCTGAATTCATAGCATCTGAAGTAAACAATCAACTACAGAGACATAGGGAGGAAACCCAATCTGAAAAATCTCTGCAGTAAAAGAATTATTAACTTCTTCAAATAAGACATTGACGAAAAAAAAAAGAGATTAGAAAAATGATAGATTCCTTGAAAGAGCAAAACAAGGAAAGAAATAGATCGCACGAAGCAGAATCAAAGAGATATAGAGGAACTGAAAATCTCAATCACAAAATTGCAAAACCATTTGAGTGAAAGTGAAGACAGAGATTCAGATCTTGAAGATGCTGGTTCAGTGAGGGAAAAGGTAAGAAAAGATCTCTTAAAAACAAATAGGATTCAGGAAAAGATAACTCATCACTTGCAAGATGATGCATGATGAACAATGGGAGACTAATAGGTATCAATGAGAAAGAGGGAGTCAATACAAATGACATTTAAAAATACGAGCAGAAGAAATAGCAGAAAATTTCCCAAATATGAGGACAATCTGACATTCAGGTAACCGAAACATACAGAACGCCAAGTAACCTCAACACAATTAAAAACACACTGAGATATATAATAGTCAAGATCCCAGAAATCCAGAATAATATACTGAAAGGTGGTAGAGAAAAGAAGCAGATCACATTCAAAGGAAAACCCATCAGAAATACAGCCAACTTCTCTTCACAAACCATGAATGCAAGAAGAGCATTCAGCAGAGTACTTCAAGTCCTTTATGAAAACAAATTCTAGCCCAGGCTACTATACTCTAAAAAAACTCTTTCAAGTTTGATGGAGAAATAAAATACTTCCATGACAAAGAACAATTAAAGAATTTCATGATGACAAAGCCAACCCTACACAGGCTACTGAAAGTTGTTCTAGAGAGGGAACAAAATGATCAGAACTCCACGAATGAGATCAGAAGCAACCAACTAAATAGGGCAAGTAATTAAACACAGGAGAAAAAGGAGTAAAGGACAACAGGTAAATAACATGTCAATCATAAGTCAATACATCTCAATTCTAACCATCAATGTAAATGGACTCAATACACCAATTAAGAGA
>NW_004525012.1:224361-226819 GCF_000260255.1 Octodon degus
TTGATAGGCCCTTTAAGTGGACGGTTACCATGTACAAGGGTAGTACTTGGCATGTTGGTTTTATTCTTCACAAGTGGAAAAATAACATTCATAGTGAAAGACAGTTCTGCTGCCAGAAATGGTCTTCTACTGAACATAACATTTGTGAAATCAGTGGGCAGAATGTCATTGGATTGAAGGATTCTCAAATAGCAGACATACTTTCAATGTCTGGGACTATAGTCACCATAACAGTCATAACCTGCTTATATCTTTGAACATATTATTAAATGGATGACACCAAGCATTATGAAAAGCCTGATGGATCACACCATTCCTGAGGTTTACAAGTACTTAGCATGGCAGAGACACAGCTGAACTTCTCGAGTTTCCCTCTTTGGCAACTTCTGCATCGTGTACATGGAGCTTTCCTGGAGCCAGGGGACGTATGCTACATGAGGACTGTCCTATCTTACATTGTGGATGGGAATCTTAACAGTTCCAGCTGATACTACCTTCAGATATCAAGATAGTACAGCCTTATCCTTGTTTTACACGTATAAAACTTTCAGAAGATTTATTGACTTTCCTAGAACAGTTTCACTCCTGGAAACCTGATGCTTTATAAACCATTGTGCTTAGGGTGATGGATACAGTCTTAGCATTGCATGACAACCAGTCACATTTTCTTAGGTAGTGCTGTTCAGATTACTTTAGTTCTATGGTACCTTTGCATTTTCACATGTTACCATAATATGGGTAGCATGGTTGCCTCCAATGTTTTTAAGTTCTCTGTATGTAAATCACCAATTAAATTACACTGGTTTTATTCTACATAAGCATTCTACAGTGTTTGCAGGTTGTGAGAGATGATGATTATCTTTAAATTTTAACTATCCTCACTTAATATACTTAACTGTCGCCTTAACTATGTTAAGCATCTAGAACAAAATCCAAAATACTATTATTTCTGCCTTTCTAAAGCCCCAATTATAGCTCTGTATTAAATTGAAATGTACACTAGCCTGGAATGGTTTGGTTTAGTGATACTTACTGAGCTGTATAACATAGCTTATATTTGAGATTCATTTTTTTAGTCATTGCAAAGTAGAAAACTAAAAATTGCATCACTTTCTGAAAAACAAATCACTATATGTTAAGTGGGAAAATCTTTACACTATACTGGATTAACTTTGGACTCTTTCATTTGCAGATTAAGTAGGAAAACAATTTTGGCCCATGAATCATAACCTGTAGCCTAGCCACTTTGGCATGGCCTTCAAATGTTTTCCTGTTAAAATGATACTGTTTACTCCCTGCAAAAAATGCCAGTGACATTTGTCCTGATTTTTGTGTTTGTTTTATGCTATCTAATTAAATATACACAAATAAAAAAAAGAATGAACCACCAGACTACTCAGTAAGTGGTATTGTACAAAACTAGCTCACTATAGTGGAAATGAAAATAAAGCAAAATATAAAATGGTAGATTTCAGTAGATTAATAATTCAGACATTAGATGTAATTTTTTATGTAGTTAGTACAGAGTCCACAGGGTCTCACTACGTAGATCAGACTTGTAGTGATTCTCCTGTTTTCAGCCTCCCAAACACTAGGATTACAGATGCGCATCACCATGCCCAGTCTTAGGCACTGTCTCAGCATGCTATGCAGGCAGGGCCAGCATGGCACAGCAGGGATTGAAACCCAGCTGCTGCACTCTGCCTAAGCAGGCATTTAGTCCCCTGAGCTATCTGGCCGGCCTTAAATTTTATAATCAATATAAATCAACATCTGGCAAAAAAAGTCTATTACAACTAAAAATCACTATTAATTTATTTAAAGTATATGATACTACATGCACTGTATAGGAACATAAATATGATAGTTTAGGAGATTTTAGTATTATTTTATTTTAGTAAGCAATAACTTCCTACAAAGAACTAACAACACAACAAAAATAAAACAGAAGGTACAGGTTTAATGCAGATAATATGGAAAGGAAAAGCAAGTGATAACTTGTATTAGAGGAAACAATAAGCATATTAGTTATCAAGACGTAAAAGTAAGATGAAATCACTTTGCATTTCTTAAAAGAGAAATGCTACACAGTTGCATATTAATAAGATTTCAAATATATCTTAGAAGAATAAACACAATTTTTAGAGATTGGACCAGAACAGAAACAAACTTCACTCATAAAATTCAACATGCACAATTTGTATCTGAGATTGACTTACCTGTAAGCACACAGGTGAGGAAAGCTGTGACAGGAATCTGTGATCCGCCAGCCTGATAGCTCAACAGATTAAAGTGCCTGCTTAGGCAGGTGCAAGGACTGGGGTTCGATTTCCCATGTGCCGTGCCAACCCCACTCTCAGGGCACATGTGGGACTGGGCATGGTGATGCACGTGTGTAATCCCAGCACTTGGGAGGCTGAAAACAGGAGGATCACTATGAGTCTGATCTGTGTAGTGA
>NW_004525012.1:226919-234307 GCF_000260255.1 Octodon degus
AGAAAGAAAGAAAGAAAGAAAGAAAGAAAGAAAGAAAGAAAGAAAGAAAGAAAGAAAGAAAGAAAGAAAGAAAGAAAGAAAAGAAAGAGAAATCTGTGATCATTGACAGACTGACCAGGCAAAGTTTTGGGTATGTGCCACATTATAATCAATGCAGCAAAGAGAAATAATAATAATAAAACATATTCCTTCAACCTCATTCATGGCTACAAAAGTATCATTAGAAGTAATGGTCTGAATATACAGGACATTACTAACACAGTTGGATCTTTAAATATAAATCATGAAAAAAAAAAGATTGAAGAGAACTTCAGAAAATATGAAGATAGTCCTTGCTCATGGATAGAGCCAACATTATTCCCAAAATTATCATATAAATATAAGGCAATCCTGATCAAAATATTTTAGCTACTTCACAAATGTAGACAAAATATTCCTAAAATTCATCTGGAGCCAGAAGAGATCTAGAATAGCAAAAAGAAACCTGGGCAAGAAAGAAGGCAGGAGGCATCACAGTTCTTGACTTAAAATTGTACTACAAACATACTATGATAAAATCAACACAGTAAGGCTGGTCAGATAGTTCAGTGAATTAAAGTGCCTGCTTAGGCAGATGCAAGGACCAGGGTTTGATCCCAGGCTTGCCATGCCAGTCCCACCCCAGGGGGCATGCTGAGAAGGTGACTGAGACTGGGCATAGTGGCACATGCCTATAATCCCAGCAATTGGAAGACTGAAAACAAAGAGATCACTGCAAGTCCAATCTGTATAGTGAGACACTGTAGATCTTCTACTAAATAGATAGATAGATAGATAGATAGATAGATAGATAGATAGATAGATAGATAGATAGATAAAAATCATGCTGACAGAAAAAAATGTTGGGCCATGGAGATAGCTTGATAGAATAAGTGCTTGCCTGGGAATCACTGGTACTGTAAAAAAATGTCAATTATGCTATTATTTACAGTTTCAATCTCAAATATACAATTAAATTTGAATATACTGAGTTGCAGTTTGCTCAATTTGCCATATTTGCATATAAATAATGGACATCTTGAAGATGGGACCCAAGTCTACACAAAATTTATATATAATTCATACACACCACACACAACCTGAAGATAGTTTTAAACTTTTTTGTACTTGCTAATCAAATATGGAGGGTATTTTGGAGTTATTATTTTCTTTTTCTGTGTGGAACAGTTTTCTAATTGGAATCACTCAAAACAGCTTGAGATGGAGGATTCCAGATTCTAGATTAGGAGTCCTAAACCTATAAAATTGCTATCTCTGTTAAAACTCTACTGTTATGCAGGGAGTGATTAAATATTGGGTAAGTATTCACTACAAAATGACTGCAACTATCAAATGTAAATAATTATTGGAATAAAAGTAAGAGGAAGAGAATATATGTGTAAAAATATTGAACAGAAAACAGAAAAAGGTCTGTGTGAAACATATATATGAAAATATATGAAGGTTGATCATAAAATATTTTGAATTACTAAATTTATAAAAACATATTACAATAAAAGATATGTTGTAAAATACAGTTGGATAATTTTACACAAAGGAAGGAGGAGCACTTTAAGTACTTTAGGGGATTAATGATAATGTGTCTTTTATCATAATAATTTCTTTTTAATTGAAACATCCACCATTTTCTGAAACACCCTCCTTTATGAAAAGTATAGGACATGTTTGTATCAAATTAAAACATTTTAGTTTACCCACATCCACTTTACTCACCAGGTCTGGCTCTGTGACTTCTAGTTTTCCCTAAAGTAAAAAATACCACTAATTCATTCAGGCCATCAAGGCAGCCATGACAGAGTAACTAAAGACACTCATGAAAGAGGGTCTCCAGGATTCCTGCAGAAAGTGGTAAGAGCGATGGGCTAAATTTTTTAGTGTGATGAAGGAGAGTGCCTTGTACTGTCATCAATTGCTTTTCCTTAAACACTGTGTTTTTCAATCATACTTTAAATTAAAATGAATTGTATACTCATTGAGGAAGTTGTATACTTCTTGAGGAAGAAATAGGTGAAAATTTCAAAGTTACCTCTCTTCAATGTAAAAATCCTGCATGACATATCCACACGTATCCACATGCCTGCGATTTTGCCTCCTTGGTCTTTAAATTCTTGGCCTGTTACCTAAGACCTGTGGATGGTCAGCACGACTGTTGGCCAACAGAGAAACGGCCCTTACCCGAAATCTTTTTCTCTTTAGCTACTGTCAGCTAAGACTGGTCCCAGCACACCAAAATGGCTCAAAATTGTCATACACTTTGGAAAAAATACCCTTTGAAGTATACAGATAAAGGTTTTGAGTAAAATTTCCTTGTCTTCCTCGGTTCTTTCAGTTTTGTTTTTTTTGGTTTTTTTTTTTTTTTTTTTTTTTTTTTTTTTTTTTTTTTGTAACTTAAGTATTAGAATGCCATTGGGCGCTCTGCAATCGGTGTGAAACTATGAATGTAAAACCCAAGCAACTAGTACAGGGAACAGGAAGAATACAAATTGCAGTTCATTCTTAGAGGTGTTTTCATAGCTTTATGTATAAAAGATCTCCTCTCACATGCAGTAATACAGAAATGCCAGTTTAAATTAATATAGTGGTATCTTTATTACCAGGTGGCAAAGCATAATCAAGTCAATAACTCCAGTACTGATGCACTAATTTTATGCTCTGTTACTTTATGGGTACACTTCCATTCTTATTATTCACCAATCCCAGCCCCTTACTCATGTGAGGCAGGATATTCTGGATGTGGCAGTTACTTCTTTGTTGAAATATGAAAGAAAGTAATAACCACTTGAACTATAAAATATATAAAAATAGCTATTATTTTAACTAAACCAATAAAAATGTATCCCAAATTGTTAAAAGATGATCCAGGAGATCAGAAAAATAATCCAAAAATTAAAGATAACAGTGAGACAAAGAAGACCAAATTTCTTAATAAGAAATTTATTCATAAATTAATTGTTTGCTACATTGTAATATATACCAAATACATAGCCCTAACATGATTCTGAAGATAATTACAGCAAAGAAACAAAGACAAGTTAAATGACTTACATTTCAATAATCAACACAATAATCTATGTCTATGATACTGTTATAAAACTATTCTATACCAAGAACACATAGAGGCAACAATCTGAAGTCAGTGGTCCAGAAGACAGCAATCAACTTTTCCTTTGTTTTTGAAGTTTAGTGCAGAGATAAATTTGATTGAACTTATCCTTGGAGTAGTCATTTCAAGGGCAAAGCATGACTTGCCATGGTGATTAGTAGCAAGACGAGTAGCACTTTCTATAGCAAAAGGGTCGGTAGTGGCAGCAGCCAGACTTGTATCCACATCCAGAGCCACAACCATAGCCAAAACCAGAGTTGTATCTGCAGCCATATCCACAGCCAGAGCCGTATCCACAGCCACAGCCATGTCTACAGCCAGAGCCGTATCCACAGCCAGAGCTACATCCACAGCCAGAGCCATAGCCAGAGTGGTATCCACAGCCATAGCCAGAGCCATATCCACACCCAGATCTGTAACCACAGCCATGGCCACAGCCAGAGCCATGTCCACAGCCCCTGTAGGAGTTTGCATAGTAGTTACAACACATGATGTCAGGAGATGAGTTTTCAGTTGAGGAGTAGGAGAGTTTTTTCAAATGTGAATTTCATCTCTTCCAGCCCCTTTATATACTTACAGGAATGGATGTGTCATAGCTCACATGGGATTTCTTCTCTCATTTTACAACTATGTGCTTAAATTGAGGTCATTCTCTGCACAGACATTTAGTTAGGAATTCACAGTTTCCTTATTGCTGCCCAAGGAATTTTTGCAAACCTTCAAGGAAATAAACGTTTATTTCTAATGGTTGTACCTTCTACAACCATTATTTTGCTCTCTAGTGTGTCATTTCATGACCATGAAATAACACAGCACATCATCAAAATGTGTTCAACCTATAAATAGATGTTTACTTGTTATTTTGTTCTTTTAAGACCCTAGAAATCATCAGATACTAAACAATACCATCAAGAGTCAGGACTGATATTTCTACCAACAGCAAGAACATCAGGAGCAGTGGAATCATTGTACATTTTTTTCTTTCCTTTCCTTACTTTATTTTTATATCAAAGTTACTTCAAATTACTTTTATGGAATTGCAGACAAAGTCTTTGGCCTTTGGACAAGCAACCACTCTTTCAAACTTTCTCCTTCACTTTATAGGGATGGTTGTCCACCCTAAACTTTTCCTGAAGGTATTTGAAATTTGAATCTTTATTAAAATTCTGATAGCTATGTAATGAAATTTATCACATCTAATTTGGAGAAAATTTTTCTCAGCGATGCAATTCACAGAGCAGAAAATTTGCTGGTTTTTATAAGTTATTTGTCACTGAAATCCAACCAAGATGAGTTCTTAAAGGCAAATAACTAATGAGATATATCCTCCTAATTGTGCTCCAAGTTATTGTCACCCATAAAAAATTAAACTGATCAATAGCTAGTATTTCCATAGTAGTGCTGCTAGTGGAGTATGGAGAATTGACTTGGTCACAGAATCAACATGTCAGTTTCAGAAAATAATCTAGTGCTTTTTCTTGCATATTGGTTGTTAAAATAAATAATAATGTATGACATATTTCAATGTTACTGAAAGAGTAAGTTTCAAATGATTGTAACCTCCCCACAATGGTGAATATGTACGTGTGCATGTCACATTTCTGAGATGTATATATCAAGTAATTTGAAATAATCATTCCATTATTCAATTGAAAGAATTCTCTAAATTAAAAGAATTATTTCAATTTAGCTTTAATTTTTATGCTCCAAACAGTATTTTAATAGGATTGCTTACCTGCACTAAATTCAGTGGATTCTAACCCAGTGAATAAATCATAATATGTATTTTTGACTGCCCACCATTCTTTCTTATTTATACCTACTTTTAATTTCATGCCAACCCCCTCCTTTGTTATCATGATAAATATGTTTTCAGCCCATGACTTCTATTTTATTCCCAATACCTTTTTAAATTTTATTAGGTCTTGGAATTCACTTGTGTTTCCCTTACCCTGACTCTTTACTTTTTAATTTCTACACTATAAATCTTGTATGCTCCTACTGAATCAATGATCACATCTACCCAAATAATTGCTAAAGGTAAGGTAAAGCCAGGACCTCTTCAGAGCCCATGCAGACCTCTCCTAAGAACACTCGTGGTCATGCACTCTCTGCAGGAGGAAGATACAAAGAAAACCCCAAGCATGAGGCCCTATGATACCTCATGTCAACTCGGTCTTCCCTATGACATTTTCACTGCCCTGCAGTAATGACTCCAGATTATAAACCCATCAGTGGATTAATTCACTGAAGTTAGAATCTTCTTAAACAATCACATTCCAAAATGCCCTGTGAATATGGCTCCATCTGTGACCTAGTCTTCACCACAAGGGCCTTTTGGAGATATTTCATATCTCCAACATAGCTAAAACCATGAATCAAAACCTGTGTGAACATCAGCTTCTATACCCATTTAGAAATGAAAATAATTATATGTATTTAAAATTTTTCCAGCAGCCTACTAGGGATATACAGGAAGTATAAAGAGTATTGTGCACATCCTCATTCAATGATACCTCAGTTAAGGAACTCACGTCATTCTAAATTTATGTTCAAACACTGAAAAAACCAAAACTGAACACACTGTTCCCATGAGAAATAATGGAAAACCAAATAATTTCTTTTATGGCCCAAAGTTACACTTAAAATTCATTTTTCCGTGTCTTTAAAATTTCTCAGTGATTTATTTATTTATTTATTTATTTATTTATTTATTTCTCTATCATGGTCCTCAGTTTTGCTCTTAGCTCTACTGATGTTACCTCTAACACTCTTTGGAGCCACAGTTTTGGTGTTTTATGCAAGTGTAAAAAGAACCACAACGACGACTGTTTCACACCCTGAGACAAGCACTATGTATTGTCTGGGCAGGTACGGAGCTTAGGCTGAAGCGTCTCTCCTGTGCCCACAGTGAGATTTTCCATGCTGCTATCATCAGTTCTGAGCCCTGAGCAGGTGTTTCTCATACTTTGTCTTTGAGCGTAAAAATTCAAACTTGAGCTGTGTTACAACCAAGGTGTCACCATACATACTGTTGATGATATTTTTCTCCTCCCTTTCTTTATTTCAAGTAGAAGCACTCTCAATAAATAACTCCTCTTCAAATTTGTCTATATGCTTTTAATACTATACTAACTACAATTTAAAGATTGGTTCAATGCTATGTTGTTTACCTTATTTGTAAAGCATATTATGTTTATTACACATAATATTGACATTCACCTTTTCCCATTGTTATATATGTGTACCACATCTTAATCATATCACTTTTCCTCCCTCTCCCTAACCTTACCCTCTCTTGGTCCTCAGCTCCTCTTCCAATTTCCTCAAAGTCTATCTCTTTATTTTCTATCATTTAAATTTTATTTTGTTCTTTAACTTATTTAAATTTTGACCTCCATCTTAAGAGAATTCATATGATGATTAAGTACCTATGTCTCATTTATTTCACTTAGTATTGTGGTATCAAGCGTGTGTCCATTTTGCTATGAATGATTCAAATCTATCCTTTTTAGGATATATAGATATATATAGAGAGAGACAGAGACAGAGACAGAGACAGAGACAGAGACAGAGACAGAGACAGAGAGACAGAGAGATGATTTTTTTCCATTCTTTTGGGAATATAAGCCACTTTGTGCCCTAACTCTGGGATTTTGCTACAAGCATAATTATTCAAGTTTTACTGTTATGTCATGTTTGTATATTTTTGAGAAGTTATCTGGAGGAAGTATACCTAGATCAGATGAAATTTCTATGTTTAGGTTTTTGAGACATTTCCATACTAATTTTCACAGGTGTTGCACATGTTTATATTAACACTTACAATGTAGAAATGTTATTTTTGCTCCAAAACTTCACCAGAATTTGTTGGGTTTTGACTTCTTAATGATAGTCATTCTTTGTGAAATAAGATAAAATTACAATATTATTTTGACTTCATTTCTCTAATGTCCAAAGATGCAGAATATTTTTAATGCATTTATTGATCATTGGTATCCTTTTGAGAAGTTTCTAAATGATTTTCAATTCCATCGCTCTCCCTTTCCCCCCTTTCCCTCTGTCTCTTTCTCTGTCATATATATATATATGACAACCATATATATATGACAATGGTTCTACCACAAACCATTTTGTATATATATATATATATATATATATATATATATATATATATATATATATATGGTATATGCTTAGGTTATATATAACATATATCAATAAATGCCTTAATAATTTTTCTTTT
>NW_004525012.1:234407-253728 GCF_000260255.1 Octodon degus
GTTTCTAAATGATTTTCAATTCCATCGCTCTCCCTTTCCCCCCTTTCCCTCTGTCTCTTTCTCTGTCATATATATATATATATATATATATATATGGTATATGCTTAGGTTATATATAACATATATCAATAAATGCCTTAATAATTTTTCTTTTGTGATCAAACCCTTCAAAAGTAGTCTATACTATAATTGAATTCACTGAACTTTGCTCATGGTACTAGGAGAATCATAGTGATACCAAATATGGATTGCTTCTATTTTTTTATGAAATTTTTGAAAACTTTTTAACTTTTTAATGACCTTGTAGTAGATTTCTAATTGGTGGTCAACTTGATACACCCAGTTGAATTGAACTAGGATGGTGCTGGATGTGAGAAGCTCACCTGAGGGATTTTTGCCAGCAGAACAAGAGGGAGAACTAGAGAAGCTGTTGAGAGGCTGTTAAGTAGGCTGATTGCAGAATCAGCCGGGTGTTGGAAGCCACTGATTCTCTTGGGCTGTTCTACTGAGTGATCTTTTCATGCTAGTTTCCCTGATGAACTTGACTGTTTTGTTGCTGGAAGAGCTTGGTACCTTTGTTTTCACTGAGAATGACTGCTGTCCATTTTAGGGGAGCTCTGGTCCACAACTTCAAAATCACTTGCTGGCTCTAGAGGGAAAGTTGGTGTTAAGCCTCCTGGAGAAGCTCATTGTGTTGGCTTTTCTGATGGGAACTCAGCTTTCCTTATCATTAAAGGAGCTCAGGACCTCACTGTTGCTGAGGAAGGCAGTGGTACTTCTTGGGAGAGCTCTGATTCTTTCCTTCAGCATTGCTTCCTAGCTCCAGTTTGGATCTCTCAGCTTGCTAACACAGATCCTTCATTCCCCTGGCATAGACTTCCTAGCTTCCACCACTGACCTTTGGCTTTTCCACCACAGATCCATGAAGCAGTCTGCATGAGACATTGTCATGCACTCTAGGCCTCCTATTGGACTTATGGGAGGCATTGATATGAGCTCTAGGTCTTCCGCTGGACTCGTGTAGGACACTACTGTGGGATCCAGGTCCTCAGCTGGGTTATTTGGTCTGTAGTATATGGACAGATTTTCTGCATTCTTTGTACAGGATTCTTTGGGTGATTCATTATAAAATGTGTCCTGTATTGTATTGTTCTCCTTGAAAAAACCCAAACCATGACAGATCTGTAAAAACTGTTGTGCATTTATGACCTACAACATACTGCTATGAATATGCATGCACTGTGGGATGAATGGCAAGATGAAGCTATTTATCGTGTGTTTTACATCAAGTGCTTGCATCTTTGGCTGTGAGAGCATTTAATAGCTACTCTCAGTAAACGCCAGTAAAAATTCACCAGTGATGACAACATCCACTATATCCATTGCTCTCCAGATTTTATCTATCTCATAACTAGTCACAACAATTCTACTTTACTGTCTGTTTCATGATTTTGATCATTGTAGATGCCACAGACAGGGGTAATTTTTTTTGTCCATGTGATTTATTTCACTTCAGCTTCAATGTACTTCAAGTTCATACATATCATAGTAAATGAAAGGATTTTCTTCGTGAAAGTTTAATAGTGTTGCATTCAGTATTTATTCCATCGTTTATCCATCCATCCATTAATTCTGTATCTTTACTCTGAAGGTTTATTCCGTATATGCACTACTGTGAACAATGCTGAACTGACCATAGGAGTAGAGACACACTTTTAACATAGAAAATTACACTGTTTGCATAGTGACACTAATAGATTGTATTTTACTTTTATTTAGTATTTTATGTATCATACATCTTGTTTTCCATTATAGTTACTTTACTTTATACTTCACATGTGTGTAAAGGTTTGCATTTTTTAAAATATACTATGCAGCACTTCCATTTATTTCCTTTTTCATAATAGCCATTTTAATAAGCATAAAGTAACATTGAAATGTTTAATTTTTTTCTTGGTAAGTGATGTTGAGCGTTTTTTGCACAACTTCAGTATATACATTGTCTATTGAAAAGAAATGTCACTGTGATCCATTATCTGTTTTTCTTAATATGGAATAGTTTGGTTCCCTAACATTGTTCAGTGTTAATCCCTAACCAGATGAGTGACTTGCAAATAAACTTCCCATTGTATAAGGTTTTTTTTCCTTTACTCTATTGATTACTTTTGTTACACAGAAGCTTTGAATTTTGATGTAATTCCACTTCTCCAATTTGCATTTCTCACAGATTTTTCTATAGACATATCATAAAAATCTTTATGCAAATTGACATAGCAGAGCTTTTCTTCGAATAAAAGCGTACTTTCATATTTTGTATTTCTGTCAACTCATTTAAGTGTTCTTGTACATAGTATGAAGTGAAGATTTTAATTCATTCTTCTACAAGTGAGTTACACAGATTTCCCAGCACCATTTATCAAAGGGCTACTCCCTCCTTATTTGTTTCTATTTTTATTGTCAAAATAAAAGCAATTGTAAATGTGCAAATCTCTTTTTGAGCCTGAAGTTTGCTTCCAGTTATTTATGTGTACTCTATTCTGACAATACTGTGCTTTTTGTGATTGTTACAGGCTTGAGATAGATTCTGAAATAAAGTAATGTGCTTTTGGTCTTTCCATTTTGCTTTGCTTACTCACAGTCATCTGCACTTTCACCAGTCCTATGGATAACCCACTACTATTATGGACTACTGGAGTATATTGAATTATTTTGCTGAATTCACTCACCTACAATATTTAAATGGCAATGGAATACCCATCTCTGACAAAACTAAAAAAGAGGGATACAAATGAAGGACCATTTTGTATCTGTATATACAAAATAGTTAGAATAGATATATAGATACTTTCTCATAATTCAACGAGTAGAAAGATTTGTACTAATAATGTTTGGATAGGATATCATGTCTGCATCTTGTACTATAAATAGCCACTATGAGGGCAACAATATGCAATGTATTAATTATTGAAACTGTCCTATTAATTGGTTTTGAAACTCTCACTGATATTTTTTTCTCAATAAAATTTTTTAAAAAAGAATTTTCAGCTTGTTTTTCTAATTTTTTGAAAACTTACAGAACAATTCAGTAACTATCACACTGAATCTTTGGGTACTACAGACATTTTGACAGCATTCATTCTTCTTAGGCATAAACATGTTGTTTTTTTTTTTTCATTTATCTGTATCTTGAACCACTTCTACCACCAACATGTTCATAGTTTTCAGTTTGAAGATCATTCACCTCCTCGATTAAACCTACTCATAAGTATTTTATTAAGGGAGTAATAAAAGTAATTTATTTATTAATGGGATTATTTTATTGTTTTAATTTTCAAGTAGCTGAGAAATAATTATTAAAAATTCTTATCATTTAGTACACTGATGTTGTAAATTCATTTTATTACTTCTCACAAATTTTAATGGAATTTTTAGTATATTCTATATATGACTTTGATATCTAAAGAAGAAGCAGTTTACCTCCTGCTATCTACTTCTGATATATTTTTTCTTTTTCTGACCAAATAACTGTGGCTTAGATCTATATTTCTAGGTTGAAGCCTACCAGTGAGAATAGGCACTTTACAATAAATATTTTAATTTTCCTCATGGAATCAGTGAATATCTGGTATGAGTTTAGTCTCCACAGACTTTATTTTATTGAGGTATATTCCTTTTCTTTGTATGAAGAATCAAATTCAGGATGTTTCCTTTGTACACTAAGCTATATCCCTGGCCCAAGGTAAATTCCATTTATAACTAAACTATAGAGAGTTTTTTTTATTTTAAACAAGGCTGAATTTCATCAACTACATGTTTTGCCTGTGTCAACAGTGTCATGTTTTCAGTTGTTCCTTCTGATACTGTCCTGATGACATAATGATTTGCACACATGGAGACAGACCTCTTTGTATGTTATTAATAAATTATACTTGATCATGAGAAATGACCCTTGAGATGTGATAAGGATGTTAGCTTGCTGGTATGGCACTGAAAATTTCAATACAAATGTACGCCGAGTACATATAATGGCTTGTTATTTCTTTTCTAATGTTACTTACAAAGTAATTTTAGCCTCACAAAATGAATGTGGACACACACACCTTTAGTTTTAAGGAAGAGTGTAAGAAGAAAATATATTGTTTTTTCTCTAAATGTTTTGTGACATTCCACCATGACTTCATCAGTTCCTGAGATTTTCTCTGATGGGAGTCATTTTATTTTATTTTTATTTATTTTTTAAGTTTTTTGTTTTTTAATAATTAATACACTGCATATTGTTGTATTCATAATGGTCATTCATAGTACAAGATGCAGACATAATATCTTGCCCAACTACTATTAGTACAAATCTTTCTTCTCATTAACTTAAGAGAAAGTAGCTGTTCATCTATCCTAACTAAAACTCCTAGGAGTCATTTTATTATTGATTGGAATTGCACAGTTACTATGCTTATATTTTACTTCATTTTCATAGCTTGCATTATCTGTTAATGTATCTATTTGTTATAGAATCTACAATATGCTGATATATAAAGATGTCCAGTTGCATGTCCTAACTTTTGTACATCTGCATAACTCTTGTACTATATATTTGATTTCTTATTTTATTAATTCAAGTCATCTCTTTTTCTTAAGTGTAGCTACAGATTTTTTAATTTTACTTGTCTCTTCCAGAACAATTAGTTACACAAGATTTTTTTTCTTTTTCTTTCTTTTTTGTAACTTCGTTTATTTCTGATTTGATCCATGCTTTTCTCTTTCTTCTACTTTCATTGGGTTTAGACTTCCAAGTTTAGCTAAGTACATCAACTATAAATTTACATTGTTTATTTTGAATCTCTTTTCTTTGCACAGCAGGTAATTACTTGATGGTTTTCTCTTAAGACTGCCAAGCTACATATCTTTTCTTTTCTCTCTTTCTTTCTTTCTTTTTCTTTCTTTTCTTTTTTTTTTTTTTTTTTTTTTTTTTTTGGGGAAGGGTCTACAGGGTGTTCAGGGTCTCACTACTAAATCGGACTCATAGTGATCCACCTGTTTACAGCCTCCCAAGAGCTGGGATTACAGGCATGTGCCACCAGGCCCATCTCAATTGCCTTCTCAGCACACCCCAGTCTTGTAATTTCCACCTAATTCCCAAGACCTGTGAGATTGGGGTGCACACTGCAGGCTGACTATCACAACACTATACACAGCTATATATTTCAGTCAAATTCAGGTAGAAATGGCTGCATCACACCACAGTGGCCAAAGAATGCTAAGCATAGGAAAGGATTCACTTGGCAATTATAAAAACAAAATACTAAGCCTTAATCTTCTTGTACATTCATTCCTCTCTACAGTCAGGCCTAAAACATGCAACGTGAGTCATTCTCTGGGAAAATCATCAAACCATGATTATAAAAGCCACACAGCAGATAGAGGAGCAGAAAAACTCCAATCCTTTTTTATTTTGTTGTGCTGTTTTAGTAGTCTTTGTTACTCAGCAGAGAATACATGTTTTGCGTATTTCAAAAATTTAGTCTTAAATTAATATTTTTGCTTGTGATCATCATGATTCTAAGTCAGAATCAAGTCAATAACGTTCTCACTGTTGCATTAATTTCATAATGAGATGACCTACCTATCAGTCTCCTTAAACCCATCCTTTGTGTGGGCCATTGAATTGGGAATGTGATATTTCCCATTGTATTGAGACATAAAGATAAGAAAGTAAGTTATGAAAGTACAAAGTATTTTTAAAATATGTTTGGATGCAATTGGTCAAAAAAGAAAAATTAAAAAAATGTCAGTAATACCACTAGCAACTCTTAGTTCTTTACAAAAGAAAGGTTTATGCTAACATTCACTGGAGAAATCGTATGTCATATCTTGTACCCTGAGCAACTACTTTAAAGATAACATGTAATGACTCTTGTTGCACAGGTCCTGCTTTACCTTGGTCTTAACCATCCAGTAGAAAAGTATGAAGACAAAATATAGGAAGTAAAGCCATGATGTTATGTTGAGTTGTGGGGGACTCAGGTCAATAATTTCTGATATTGCCAGTTGAACAGAAGACCCAATGCTATTATGGGCTACTGGACTCTTTTAGAATATTTTGCTGAGTTTACACACCTATAATATTCAATAACGGAACTTAACTTCGAAAAAATAGGGTATACAGATGAATGTCCATTTTGTATTTGTGTATTCAAAGTGGTTAGGATAGATATATAGTTGCATTCTCCTAAAGAATAGAATGATTTGTTCTAATGGTGTTTGTAAATAGGATCTGAAGTCCGCATCTTGTACAGCAATTAAACACTAAGAAGAATATATGCAGTGTGTTATTTGTTGAAACTGTACTTCCGATTTGGTTTGAAACTGTCTCATTGCTGTTTATCAATAAAATTTTGAAAAAAAAGATAACATGTAATGTATTAACCATTGGTATTCTCCCATTATTTTGCTATTAAATTTTTTTTACCTCTTTTCCATGAAATAAAGATTTTAAAAAATCATGTACTAATCCTAAATAAGGGTCACAAACTTTCCAGGAAACCAAACCCAAAATTAATGTTTAAATTAATTCAAAAGAACCAAGATTTCTTAGTAAATATATGGTTTTATTGAGAACATAATATTTTCTCTTCATTATAGTATACAATAATTACAAATTTTCTATGGTGGTAATGAAAACTATAGCAGACACAAAGAACATTATAATTTGTTTGAATAGCTAAGAAAGAAGACCTGTCTTCAGTGAAGTGATGAAATTTCTTGATCGTGAACAATTGCAAACTAAACTTTTCCTGTAGATTTTGATGCTGAGCAGATAATAATTAGCATTCAGCTTGGTTTATGCATATGAAGATTTCAGTAAATGCATATGAAGATTTCAGTTGAACTTGTTCTTAGCTTGGTCCTTGTAGTGGCAAAGCCTGGCTTTCCATGGTGATTAGTAGCAAGAGGAATAACACCTCCTATAGCAAGAGGGTCTGTAGCTATAGCACCCAGAGTTATATCCACAGCCATAGCCAGAGCCAGAGCCGTATCCACAGCCATAGCCAGAGCCAGAGCCGTATCCACAGCCATAGTCACAGCCAGAGCCATATCCATAGCCAGAGCCACAGCCAGAGCCATATCCACAGCCAGAGCCACAGGCAGAGCTGTATCTACAGCCAGAGCCATATCCACAGCCAGAGCCACAGCCAGAGCCGTATCCACAGCCAGAGCCATAGCCCCAGCCAGAGCCATATCCACAGCCATATCCACAGCCAGAGCCGTATCCACAGCCAGAGCCATATCCACAGCCAGAGCCATATCCACAGCCAGAGCCATATCCACAGCCATATCCACAGCCAGAGCCGTATCCACAGCCAGAGCCATATCCACAGCCAGAGCCACAGCCAGAGCCATATCCACAGCCAGAGCCACAGCCAGAGCTGTATCCACAGCTATAGCGAGAGCCATATCCACAGCCAGAGCCATAGCCACATCCATAGCCACAGCCAGATCCATAGCCACAGCCTCCACAGGAGTTTCCGTAGTAGTTGTAATACATGGTGTCAGGAGGTGAAGTTTCGGTTATAGGATAAGAGAATGTTTCCCAGGTGTGAATGTAATGTGTTGTCTTCCAAGGCCTTTATATACTTACAGCAGTGGATGGGTCATACCTCACATGGTCTCTCTGCTCTCATTTTACAGCCACATGCCAAAAATGTGCTCCTTCTGCATATGCTCAATCTTGTCAGGAATCTGTAGTTTACTTCCTGCTTCCCTAAACATTTCCATAAGCTTTTAAGGAAATAGGGTACATTTTCTGAACCCAATCTTGTGCTTCCATAATTTTACCTTTCATAAATTCCTTTCACAACCATGACATAACACGCTGCCACCACCACATTCTTGGCCAAGAAGTATATATTTCCTTGTCCTTAACACAACAATATTGGTATCAATCTATCAATAATGCTACATAAGGTAAATCATAGGTGCATAAGTATCACATTGTTTCGCTAATGTGAAAAACCAAATTATAAATATTTTAAAAAGCAAAATCAAAGAAGATAGTAGTAAATAGTTCTGGTAGATATGGAAAGAGGATCTGGGGAGGAAGGGAGAAAAGGCACTGAAATGATGACTTATGTTATGCACATGTGCCCATTTCTCAGGATGACTGTAATTAGTATATATTATGAATCTATGCTAGTAAAAATAGTGCTGCATCGTAGTAGCATGAACAGCACCAGAGTAGGAGGGGCACAAGCTGAATCATCTTAGTTTCTCTCCTCATGTTCTCAAACATTCCTTCCCCTATCAAAAATTACCCAAAATTAGTTTTCCTGGAATTTGTACAAAGAACCAAGTGTTTCCATGTGCTATATGTGTCTAAAATTTTCTCTTTCTTCTGCAAGTGAAGCTTGACTATATCCATTCATTTGCAGAACAGCTACGACCATTCCTTCTTTGGTGCAAAACTTTATCTTTAAATTCCTGAGTCATCTATTGTACAAGAATCATAGTGGATTATTGTGTTAGTTGATACAGTGTGTCTATTTGACTGAATCAGCTCAGGCAGTTCTCTGTGTGGGGGCCTAGCCCTGCGGGTGGGCAGGGCACAGGAATTGAGAAAGGCTTCCAGCCACCCTGCCCGACTTCCTGCTGCCCTGCCCCGCATCCATGGAGAAGTCCCAGTCTTTGGAGGAGCTTGATCTTTGGAGCTGCGCCATTTGGAAGAGCTCCAATCTTTGCCATGGAGCCCTGGTCTTAGCAGTTCCTCTGCTCTTCATTGTATTCTGCCGCATGAACTGCCGTTGTTTGCCTTGGAGCCAGCAGAATATGGACTGAACCCTCCAGTATCTATGAGCTAAATAAACCTTTCCTTCCTTCATTTTGAGTGTCGGGTATTTGTCCCAGCAACAAGTAAAAATTAACCAAGACAATTATTTAAGGGATAAAATTTTCCAATTCTCAATAATAAGTTCGGCATTTTTGAGATTACTCAGACTACTCTGAGGTTTGTGAGGTATATCATTGCTTTTCACTAAAATTTAATTACTCAATAGTCCATTGCTCTACATTACTGTGATCAATGGGAAAGAAGAAAATTGATTTACAGAGCCAATATTTCAATGAAAAGGAACAAACCTTAGCATTGAATTGCACAGAGTATTTATTATAATAAATAATAATACATTGTGTACTTCTAAATTATGTCTTCATGGGCCAGGGAGATAGCTCAGTAGAATAAGTGTTTGCCTGGCAAGTGCAAGGTCCTGAGTTCAATTCCTGGCACCACATAAGAAATGAGAGAAAGAAGAAAGAGAGAGAGAGAGAGAGAGAGAGAGAGAGAGAGAGAGAGAGAGAGAGAGAGAGAGAGAAAGTCCTCAGGACAAAAATGTGGCATATATAGGAGTTGATGTACTTGTCCATCATTTTGATATAATAATGCAACAGTATTTTCTTTAGTCTTACTTGATGAACCAAAGCAATATCTTAATAGTACTATTGTATTTACTGATATTATTTGGTAGAGTCTAACTATCCATTTATCAATAAAAGACCCCAATTTATCTTGTTTTATAGCTGAATTATATTCCATTGTGTAAAAATATCACATCTTCCTTATCCATTCTTCAGTTAATGGGCATCTGGGTTGTTTCCAGAATTTACCTCTGACTACCTATGCTGTTATAAACATGGGTGTACACATATTGCTGTGGAGTTTTCCATATCTCCTGGAAAATACTCAGAAAGGAAATAGCTAGCTTGAATGGAACCTCTAATCCTAGCTTTTAAAGGAACTTCCACATGGATTTCCACAGTGTTTGCACCAGTCTGCACTTCCACCCACAGTACAGATGAGTTCCTTTATCTCTACAACCTCTCCAGCGTTTGTTATTGGCTGGCTTCTTGATGTCAGCAAGGAAATTTACTGTACATTTCTATTAACATTGTGGTCTTCTGAGCATCTCCATGAATATCTCATCAAAATGAGCTTTCTGGGGTGAGATGGAATCTCAGCATTATTTTAATTTGCATTTCTCGAATGACCAATGATGGTGAACATTTTTTCATTACCATTCATATTTTCTTGCCATTTGTACTTGTTCTGGGAGGTGTATATTTGTGTCAGATGCCAATTTTTGGATTGGATCTTTGAATTGGGGGACCTGATTTTTTTAATTCTTTATATGTTCTAGCTAGAAGATATTTTTGGGAGGTACGGTCAGCTATTATTTTTTCCCAGTTTGTGGGGTTTTCTGTTCACTCTGTTAGAGATTGCTTTGAAGTTCAGAAACCTTTCAAAAAGATGAGATGCTAGTCGTTGATTCTTTGAAGTATTTCCTGTGCAGCTTGGTTTTTGTTCATTAACTCTCTACCTTCCCCTATGTCTTGAAGATTTCTACTTACAGTGTGTACTTATAGTACACACTGCCTTCGTAAGTGAACGCTGCCTTCATATGCTTTCTTCTGAAATCTGGGTGGAAGAATCCTTAACCTCACAATTAATTCAGTCTATTCACATGTAAAACCAGGATTATTTGGATGATGCCCAAGTCTGCCACTATCTTAAGCAGTAGCATGGACCATTTGGTTAACAGCTATAGGAGCTGGATTCCTGAACTGTACCAAACTCTTCCATTTGGTCCTGAGTGAACTGGGTTCCTTGGAGCTCTCTTTTCAAAGGAGTAATTTATTTTTCACTTTATGAAATGTGGGCTCTTGTTCACTTATGAGGTGCCCTCATGGCATCTTTCCTATTTTCCTGATGTAAAAGTAATTAACTTTTTAAATGTCAATCTTCTTAGCAACCAAGCTCTTCTCTATCAAAACTTTACTGGCCCCTCCTCTCCAGAAAAGGTGAAAATTTTTACAATCGCTCAGCTGTATATTTTGCCTTTGATTTTCAATGTCAATATCACTAAAAGTTCCCAACTGTACTCACACCATAGCCTGCACACTAAGTTGCCTTGAAATTCCCATACCAGATTAATTACTAGTGGGCCTTAATCTCAGTCTCCCATAAAGACTCAGGACATGAGGAAAATATAGGCAGATTTTCTGCCTGTGGGTGACATACAGGTTCTCTGGTCCAATTGCCAATGATGTCCTTGTTCCTAATAGAAACCTCCTGACCCTGAAATTTACTGTACATTTCTATTAACATTGTGGTCTTCTGAGTATCTCCGTGAATGTCTCATCAAAATGAGCTTATAACATTCTAGGGTTTTTGTATTAGGCATCTCCAAACTTGTGTGTGTGTGTGTGTGTGTGTGTGTGTGTGTGTGTGTGTGTGTGTGTGGTACTGGGGATCAAGCTCAGGACTTGTGTTTGCCAGGCCAAGTGCTTATGGCACTGAGATATATTCCTTTGCCTCCAAACTATTTTAAGCACCTCATAAGAACCAATTTCAAGGCTTCTACACAGAAATGTCAGGTACAGTCACAACAATTACACTTTAAAGGGGGAGAGGTTTACTAGGGTCCCTGGTTACAGCCAATGTTCGCTGGCAAAAGGCAGAATGACATGGCAGAGGTATAAAAGATTAAAAGCTGCTCATAGCATATCATGCAGGAATTAAAGAGAGAAAGGAGGAGCCAGGCAAGGAGCTAAACCCTTCCAGGTCATGCTCCCTATCCATTCTTTAAGGCCTACCGAGTCAGTTGCAGAGCACCAATAATGCAATCCCATTTTAAAACTTCACCTATGAGCCCACAAAGTTCTTTGGGTACATTCTTGATCTAAATCATAATGTGCCCTTTTGTTATCACAGCGATCACAAGGAGGGGCTATAGGACATTAGGAATTATCTTTCAAAAAGCGAAATTTACAATCTTATAGATTTATGGAAAAATTCTACAAAACATATATTAAAAGTAGAATCAATACTATTACTTTCTCAATTATTCCAAAAATCTGAAAAGGATGAAAATGTACACATTTGCTTAGTAAATTAGTATCATTCTGATAGCAAAAATGCAGAACATTATAAGAAAACAATAATGGATGAAAACCCTAATAAATATAGGAGGAAAATCCACAATGACATATTAGGTTTTTTTATAATTTTATTGAAGTAAGAATTAGCAATGAGACAGTTTCAAATCAGGTTAGTAAGACAGTTATAATAATTAATATACTGCATGTTGTCTTTGTAATAGTTATTCATAATACAAGATGCAGACATGATATCTTGTCTAAACATTATTAGTTCAAAACTTTCTTTTCACTGAACTAAGAGAAAGTAGCTGTATATCTATGCTATTTTGTACATACATATATATTTTTTCCATTACAAAATGGTCCTTTATTTATAGCCTCCTTTTTTGTTTACTTTTGTCAGAGATGTATATTTCGTTGCCAATCATACACTGTAGGTGTATGAATTCAGCAAAGTAATACAATATAGTCTAGTAGTCTATAATATTAGTGGGTTATCTGCATGATTGGCAACATCAGAAGTTGTTGACTTGAGCCTTTTACAGCTCAGCATATTAATATGGCTTTACTTTTTATACCTCATTTTTATACTTTTCTGCTGGATGTTTAAGACCAAGATAAAGCAAGATCTATATAACAACAAATATAACTTCTGTATCTAACAAGGCAGTCAAATCCCCTCAGGACTTACCCTGGAACCCTGTACAGCAGTTTGCAGATCCTTTTGTCAGTGTCAGCCATGTGGATGAGTCATGGCCATTGCTTGACTAATTTGCTCTCTGTGAAAGCCTGAGGAGATTGTTTTCTCTCCATGTGACTCTCCTTAGGCACACTCTATATTGTCGATCACTTTCCTCTTTAGCCCTATAATCTCCTTGAACATAAAATTTGGGATACCACTGAGTTACAGGATGTTACAGTACAAGCTCTCTTATGTCCTGAGTCCTCATTGACCTTGAAACTCTAGGGTCAAAATGTTGGCTATCCTTGTAGACCTTCTTTTTCTCTAATTTTTTTGTCTGCAAACTTAAGTTGTTAGCCCTCCAAAACAGAAGCTTAATGATATTATTACCCTAGAACATATGCTGTTGATCTTAACATCACTATCTGTCTGAATATCAAATTCCTTACACATAACATGAAACAGGTATTCATAACAACATATTAGTAAAGAGAAATCTTGCACTTTGAAAAAATGACTCCCCATGATTAAGGTGGAATTTATCCTTGGAGTTCAAGGATATTTCAAAATGCATTCAAATCATTAAGTGTGGTACATTGTATGAACAGAATGAAAAATAAAACCAATGATCATCTGAAGAAGTTGAAAAAGTGATTTTGACTTCAGTATCATTTATGATTAAAAAAACTCAAAGTAGTTCAAGAAGGACTACATGTGAACAAAATAAATAAACAATAAATCCATCACTGAGCAGGTAAAAGTTGAATACTTCTCCTTCAATGTCAAAAGCAAAAAATAATCATTCCTGCCACTTCTATTTAAAATTAGACTCCAAGCCCTAGCTCAAGCAACATAAAAAAATGTAAAACTTATTCAAATCAGTAAGTGAGTTATGTGCTCGCTTCGGCAGCACATAAACTAAAATTAGAAAGTGAATTATTTTTTTAAATAAATAAAAAAAACAAAAAAGAGAAATTTTATGTTATCAAATGGCATAATCTTACATATATGAAACCAAAGAGTAAAAAACCTCTTAGAAATAAAAAAAAGAATGCTATAAAATTTCAAGATAAAATGAGATAAATGAAATTTATTCATTCAGGATAAATGAAATTATTTGCATTTTTATACTTTGACATCAAGCTACTTGCAAGAGGAAGAAAATAGCTCCATTCTTAATAGTCTCCAAAATTGATGGAATACTTCAGAAAAACCTAATCAAGGATATGAAAGATCTGTATAATAAAAAGTTTAAAATGTTAGTGAAAGAAATTCACAGAGACACAAGTAAGTTTACATATGGTTTTTGCACGGGCTGAAAGGATACATACTATTGAATTGTCCAAGAGCCAACATGATCTGCAGATTCTGTAGAACTCCTATAAAATACTGGTGCTACTATTCACAGGAATAGGAAAAACAAGGCCAAAATTCATACTAAAATTGAGAAGACCATAGTCAAAGAAATCCTCAGTAAAAAGAGCATTGCCAGAAACACCACAATACTTGTTTTCCAAATGTACTACAAGGCAATAGTAATAAAAACAGAATTATGTGGATATAAAATGATCAGTGGAAGAAAATAGCAGGAACAAAAATAAATCCTGACATCTAAAGCTGATTGATTTTTTTTACAAAGATGTGAGAAACATACAGGAGCAAAGACAATCTCTTCTATTAATGGTGCATTATATGTAGCAAATGTAACTATATTCTCATTCTCACACATATGCAAAAGTAAGTGTGAATATTTTCATCATAATGTAGATTCTACAACTGCAAAATAGCTAGGGGGGAAGTGTCCTGATATTTATTGGAGCAATGATTTTTTGGCTACCTTCTCCCGAAGAACATGAAATAAAAGAAAAATCAAGTGGAATTAAACCAAGCTAAAATGTTTTTGCATAGCAAAGAAATAAACTGAAGGAAAAGAAAACCTAAAGAATGTGAAGGTTATTGCAAATCATACATGTGAGCTCATATTAATTTTAAAATGTATGTGGAGTTCAAGCAAGTGACTATTAAGAAAACAAAGACTTCTTAGTTATGAAAAAAAATCATAAGCATGGTCTAGGAAAATTTAAAGAGGTAGCCTCTCTACACAATTGATGGGAATGTAAATTAGTACAGCCATAATGGGAACATACTGTGAATAGATTATACAGATTAACAAATAAAAGTAAAATATGAGCCAAGAGTACCATCCCTGGTTATAAAAGAACATATCTCTCATTCAGTACATTGAAGATTTTATCTGCTTTGTTCTGCTTATTGCATCATCATTCACAATAGCTAAGATGTAGAATAAAAGCCAATGTTCATCAGTGGAAGAATGGGTAAAATATGTGTAATACAAATAGACTGTAGTGCTGTTGAGACTTAAAAAAAGAAATCCTGCTTATTGGACAATATGGATGAGCTAGAGACAATATGTTAGGAAAAAGCAAAGACAGAAAAAAGAAAAGCAAAATCTCTAAATCAAAATAAAACCCACGTATAGAAAAAAATATCTCCAGAAATCTTTAATAAATAGACAGTAAGGTAGACTGGGCATGGTGGTGCACACCTGTAATCCTGAGGCTTGGGAGGCTGAAAATAGGAGGATCACTAAAAGTCTGATCTGTGAAGGGAGATCATGTAGATCCCATACTACATACATTTTTACAAAATAGACAGTAAAGTGGTCAAACTCAAAGAAATAGGAGTAGATCATGGTGCTTCTGACTTGGACGTGAGAAAGCAAGTATTGTTCAAGGATTACAAAACCATAGATCTGAGTATCAATGGAATAGATTAGAAGATGCTGAAGCCCCTGTGAACACACTCAATCACCTTATCTTTGACAAAGGGGCCAAATATACTCACTGGAAGAAAAATAGCCTCTATAACAAATGGTGCTGGAAAAAACTGGCTCTCTATATTCTGAAAACTAAAACTTCATCCAGGTCTATCACCATGCACTAAACTAAAGTAAAAATGGATTAAAAGCCTAAACTTAAAAACAGAGACACTAAATCTCATGGAAGAGAAAGTAAGAGGAACTCTTGAAGACATAAGGGTAGGCAAAGACTTCATAAACAGAAATCAAATCGCATGGGAAACAGTTGAAAGAATTAACAACTGGGACCTGCTCTTACTGAGAAGTTTTTTCACGTCAAAAGAAACTACCAACAAAGTGAAAAGGCAACTCATAAATTTGGAAAAAAATCATGAAAAATAAGTAATCAGACAAAGGTTTGCTCTCTAGAATTTATAAAGAACTAAAAATCACTAGGGCCCTAAATTTAAAGACCCAGTCCAGAAATGGGCATATGAGATGAACACACACTTCTCACAGGATGAAATTAAAGAAGTGAATGAAAATATGAAAAAATGCTCCACATCACTAGCCATCCGTGAAATGCAAATTAAAACGAAATTGAGACATCATCTCACTCCAGAAAGAATGGCTATCATAAAGAAATCACCCAACAACAAATTTGGAGAGGCTGTGGGGAAAAAGGAACCCTTCTCCATTGCTGGTAGGAATGTAGGCTGGTGCAACCATTATGGAAATCAGTGTGAAGACTCCTTAGAAAACTTGGACTGGAAATCCCATTTAAACCAGCTATTCCTCTACTGGGAATTTGCCCAGAGGATCTGAAAACATATCATAGTGATATATGTGTGCCTATGTTTATAGAAGCACAATTTGTGATAGCCAAATCCTGGAAACAACCAAGAATCCCATCACCTGAAGGATGGATGAAAAAGATGTGGTATTTTTATACAATAGAGTATTACTCAGTTGTAAAGAATAATAAACTCAAGGCCTTCATATTGAAGTGGATGCCACTTGAACATATACTCATAAGTGAAATAAACCTGACACACATGTGTAAATATCGTATAGTCTCCCTAGTATAAGAACTCCAAAGAAGAAATACAAATAGAAAGGTATAATACAAGTAAAAGGAAAGCAAGAACTTGAGGACTAACTAATTAAGACAGGGAAAGGAGAAGAGCTTGTAAACATGACAGTGACAAGTCAGACAGTTATATGTAGATGATGGGCAAGGCAATGATCCTGAGAATCTCCAGAAGATTTTTGAATCTAGCAGTTAATTGGAAAGATTCTCTCCCTAACTAACTATGTATACTAACACCTGTGAATTAAGCAACTGCATGAAAATGGCAATTTGTAATATTAGTTTCATGCTTGGAGTGCCTGTCATCCTGGTCTTCTGAATATGGGCTGCCTGTCATGACATGCCAGTTGCTGCTGTGATGTCTCTCAGGTAGATGATTGTTCAAAAAGAAGGGGGTGGTGAATGAAGGCTAGAGACAGCAAAAGGAATGTTGTGGGACTGTCCTGCTACAAGGTTGTATATGGTTGGATTTTTGGACTTGCGTGTAAACATAAAAATTATATAATTCTTTATGCCTATTTTTTAAATATATTGTAATTTTTAAATGCTTTTTCATCATATTCTGTAGGGACTTCAAGTTCAACATATCAATATTCGATGAAAAATATCTGTTCCATGTTATACCTAAGATGTTTGATATTCAGACAGATAGTGAGCTTAAGTTTAACAGCCTAGGTTGTATAGTAATAATAATAACCTTCTCTTCTGGAGGGTTAACAACCTAAGTTTATAGACCAAAATTAGAGAAAAAGGAGTGCCGCAAGGAAAGACAACATTTTGGCCCTACCCTTCCAAGGTCACTTAAGCCTCATGACGTATGAGAACTTGTACTGTAACATCATGTAACTCAGTAGTGTCCCAAGTTTTCTGATCAAGGAGATTATGGGGCCAAAGAGGAAAGTGATCAATGATGTAGAGTGTGCCTAAGGTGAATCACATGGAGAGAAACCATTCTCTCAGGCTTTCACAGAGAGCACATTGGCCCGGCAATGGTTGTGACTCATCCACATGGCTGACACTGACAAAGGTTCCACAATCTGAGGTACAGGATCTCAGGATAAATCCTGAGGGGATTTCACTGACCCTATCATACCCAAAAGCTATAACTCTAGTTGCATATGTCCTGCTTTACCTTGGTCTTAACCATCCAGCAGAAAAACATAAAAATAAAGTATAAGAAGTAAAGCTATGCTGTTATGTTGAGCTGTAGGGGACTCAGGTCAACAATTTCTGACATGGCCAGTGAAACAGAAGACCCAATACTATTATGGACTACAGGACTCTTTAGAATATTTTGCTGAATTAACACACCTATAATATTAAAATAATGGAACTAAACAAAAAAAGAGGATACAGATGAATGTCCATTTCGCATCTGTGTATTCAAGATGACTAGGATAGATATATAATTACATTCTCTTCATGAATAGAGGGATTTGTTTTAATGGTGTTTGTTAACAGGATATCATGTCTGCATCTTGTACAGCAATTAACCACTAGGAAGAATGTATGAAATGTGTTAATTATTGAAACTGTCCTACCAATTTGGTTTGAAACTGTCTCATTGCTATTTTTTTCTCAATAAAATTATTGGAAAAATAAAAAGGATTACAAAACCTCAACTAGTGGATCACAGTTTTTGGAAATTGTGTAGTCCATAGTGACTATGATTTTAAAAAGTACTGAATTATACTTGGATTTATTAAGAGGATAGGTGTTATGTGTGCACACTATAAAAATGGTAAGTACAATGTTAAAGAGTTCCATTTTGGCATTTGTAAAACACAAATATATCAAAGCATCAGTGTGTACCACAAACGTGCAGCATTTTGTCAGTTAAAGCATACAATTAAAAGATAAATAGTACAGAAGGGCATCCTGTCATTGTAATGACCGTAATTCTGGCAGAGCTATTAGAGCAAGCTTTTAAGAATCCAACACATGATAGCAGATTGCCTGTCTCTTCTGATATATAGTGCAGTATAGTCACACAAAAGAAGACTAGATTTACTTTTATATTGAATCCCATGACTATCTGGAAAGGCAGATACTTATTTTACCCATATTCAGGTATGTTCGCAATGTAAGAACTGGTAAAATTTCAGTGGATAATCCTATTCACTGACCTTCAAAATAGGTTGCAAAGCCAGGCCTTATGACATGTTGATTGGGAACTCTTTTTACAAACTTCATAATAAAAATATTTATAAAGTATAATGAGATTATCATTTTGTAGTTAGTTTTTTAAGGAAATAGAAAATTTTAAAATATACATTAGATAAAAAATAAATGAAATATATATATTAGGGAAGATATATATATATAGATATATATTTCTCACAAATAAAATACATAAACATCTATAAACATATGCATATTTGTGTATGTACATATATCATACAACCATATCAATGTTAAAGAAAACTCTAAAATTTCAGTAAATCATTAGAAGTGTATGTATAATACATGACAGTTACTTTTTAAGTTGTGTATGGTTGAATAAATGAAAGATGAAAAGATAAGAGTATTATGTCTCATTTATACATGAATATCTTTGCTTCACACTATATTTTCTATATAAATTTCATCAGCCTCTTGACAAAATTGAAATACATGCAGTTATTTTTGTTCCCACTAGGTGATTATAGAAACTGACGCTCATTCAGCTGAGGACATTTTGTTATGGCAGCATATAAATGACAAAGGGTTAGCAAATTGGTAACTTTGTTTTTCAGAGATTAAAATTTCAACTACGGGGCCGGGGAGATAGCTCAGTAGAACAAGTGCTTGCCTGGCAAGGGCAAGG
>NW_004525012.1:253828-259864 GCF_000260255.1 Octodon degus
AAAAAAAAAAAAAAAAAAAAAAAAAAAAACTTCAAAGAATTTCAACAATGTGGATTCTGGAGCTGGGAAGAGGCACTTCACCAACTGTATTATCGCCTTTCAATTTCATCGGCATATCTCTCTGTAAGTGTGCCTGTGAGCTCAGACATCCCCAGGAATGGTGTGTATAGACATCAGAGGAAGTGCTGATTCTCCTGGGTTTTCAGGGAGAAGCACTGGAGGGCAAGTGGTGACAGTGGTAGAGTTGATACGAGGGGACTTAGTGAAATCTAAGTCAACACTGGGGCCAGATTATGCAAGAAGCTCAGTGATATTGACAAGTCAGTCTAACAATATCTTGCAATCATCCCTCAGATGGCATCTTTATTTTTTTGGGGGGGAGGGGGGGTAGGACAGTTTCAATAATTAACACATTGCATACATTCTTCCTAGTGGTTAATAGCTGTACAAGATGCAGACATGATATCCTATTTACGAACACCATTAGAATAAATCCCTCTTCATTAAGAGAATGTAACTATATATCTATACTAATCACTTTGAATACACAGATACAAAATGGACATTCATCTGTATCCCCTTTTATTGTTAAGTTCCGTTATTTGAATATTATAGGTGTGTAAACTAAGCAAAATATTCTAAAAGAGTCCAGTAGCCCCTAATAGTATTGGTTCTTCCACTTCACTGGCAATGTCAGAAATTGTTGACCTGAGTCCCCTACAGCTCAACATAACAGCATAGCTTTACTTCTTATATTTTGTTTTTATACTTTTCTGCTGGATGGTTAAGAACAAGGTAAAGCAGGACCTATGCAACAAGAGTTATAGCTTTTGGGTATGATAGGGTCAGTGAAATCCCCTCAGGATTTATCCTGAGATCCTGTACCTCAGGTTGTAGAACCTTTGTGAGTGTTAGCCATGTGGATATGTCATGGCCATTGCTTGGCCAATGTGCTCTCTGTGAAAGCCTGAGGGAATGTTTTCTCTCCATGTGACTCTCCTTAGGCACACTCTATATCACCAATCACTTTCCTCTTTGGCCCCATAATCTCCTTGATCAGAAAATTTAGGACACCACTGAGTTACATGATGTTGCAGTACAAGTTCTCATATGTCCTGAGTCTTAACTGACCTTGGAAGGGTAGGGCCAAAATGATGGCTTTCCTTGTAGCCCTCCTTTTTCTTGAATTTTAGTCTGCAAACTTAGATTGTTAACCATCCAGAAGACAAGCTTATTGTTATTACCATACAACTTAGGCTGTTAAGCTGAACTTCACTATCTGTCTGCATATCAAACATCTTAGGCATAACATGGAACAAGTATTTTTCATCAAGTATTGATATGTTGAACTTTAAGTCCCTACAGAATATTATAAAAAAATTAAAAGTTAGAATATATTTGAAAAATAGGCAAAAAGAATTATATACTTCTTATGTTTACACATAAGTCAAAAAAACTCACCATATACAACCTCAAAGCAGGACAGTCCCACAATATTTCTTTTTCTGTCTCTTGCTTTCATTCACCACCCACTTCTTTCTGAACAACCATCTACCCAAGAAACAGCATAGCAGCGACTGGCAAGTCATGAAATGAAGCCCATATTCAGAAAACCAGAATGACAGGCACTCCAAGCATGAAACTATTATTACAAATTACCAACTGCAGTGCAGTAGCTTGGCTCACAGGTTCAGTATATAGAGTTAGTCAGAGTGAGAATCTTTCCAATTAACTGCTAGATTTAAAAATCTTCTGGAGATTCTCAAGATCATTGTCTTGCCCATCTTCTACATATAACTGTATGACTTGACTTATTCATGTTTCCTAGCTCTTCTCCTTTCCCTCTCTTGATTAGTTAGTCCTCAACTTCTTGCTTTCCTTTTACTTGTATTATACCTTTCTATTTGTATTTCTTCTTTGGAGTTCTTATACTAGGGAAACTATATGATATTTACATATGTGTGTCAGGTTTATTTCACTTATGAGTATATGTTCAAGTGACATCCACTTCAATATGAAGGCTTTGAGTTTATCATTCTTAATAGTTGATCAATACTACATAGTAAGAAAATGCCACATCTTGTTCAACCATTCCTCAGGTGATGGGCATCTTGGTTGTTTCGAAGATTTGGTTATCATAAATTGTGCTGCTATAAACATAGGCACACAGATATCATTATGATATGATGTTTTCAGATCCTCCAGGAAAATTCCCAGTAGAGAAATAGCTGGTTTAAATGGGATTTCCAGTCCAAATTTTCTAAGTGGTCTCCATACTAATTTCCATAACGGTTGCACCAGTCTACATTTCCACCAGCAGTGGAGAACGGTTCCTTTTTCCCTATAGCCTCTCCAACATTTGTTGTTGGGTGATTTCGTTATGTTAGCCATTCTTTCTGGGATGAGATGATATCTCATTATTATTTTAATTTGCACTTCGCGGATGGCTAGATGGCCATAATCCCAAAATTGCTGTACAGATTTAATGCAATCTCTATCAGACTGCCACCGACATACCTCACAAACCTAGAAAAATCATTCCTAAAATTTATCTGGAACCAAAAAGGACCTAGAATAGCAAAGGCAATTCTGAGCAATAAAGACAAGGCAGGAGGCATTACAATTCCTGACTTGAAATTATACTACAAGGCTCCTATGATAAAATCAGCATGGTACTGGCAACAAAATAGACCTGAGGATCAATGGAATACATTAGAAGACCCTGAAGCCCCTACAAACACGCGCAGCCACCTTATCTTTGACAAAGGGGCCAAACATACTCACTGGAACAAAGATAGCCTCTTTAGCAAATGGTGCTGAAAAAACTGGCTCTCTTCATGCCTAAAACTCCAAATTGACCCAGGCCTATCACCATGCACTAAACTAAAGTCAAAATGAATTAAAGATCTAAACATTAAAACAGAGACACTAAATCTCCTGGAAGAGAAAGTGGGAAGAACTCTTGAAGACAAAGACTTCATATACAGAAATCAAATTGCATGGGAAACAGTTGAAAGAATTAACAACTGGTACCTGCTCTTACTGAGAAGTTTTTTTCACATCAAAAGAAATTACCAACAAAGTGAAAAGGCAACCCACAAATTTGGAAGGATCATGACAAATAAGTACTCAGACAAAGGTCTTTTCTCTAGAATTTATAAAGAACTAAAAAACACTAGGGCCCCAAAATTTAAAGACCCAATCCAGAAATGGGCATCCGAGATGAACACAAGCTTCTCAGAAGATGAAATTAAAGAAGTGAATAGATATATGGAAAAATGGTCCACATCACTAGCCAGCAACTGGCATCTTTAGGTCTCCAGTGTGTGTGTCTCTGTAGGTGGTCTGCTGCACCCTCTAAAGCTTCCTGCCCACTTTTCTTCACACAGTTTCTTTTCTCTTTCTTTCTTTCTTTCTTTCTTTCTTTCTTTCTTTCTTTCTTTTTTCTTTCTTTCTTTCTTTCTTTCTTTTTTTTTGGGGGGGAGGGGGTACTGGGAATCAAACTCATGACCTTATACTTGCCAAGCAGGTACTTGTGCTGTTTCCCTGGCCCCTTCACATGGTTTCTTTGTGGTCCACCTATCTAGAGTCTTTTTCTATCTATACTACCAGCTGATTAAATAGGCACCGCCCCAGAATTGATCACATACATACAATGACTGTAGAAATGCTTTGCTTGATTGTTTATTTGCTTGTTTATGGCTTTATTAATGTACAATTGAAATAAGGTTTGCTTATATTTAATGTGCATGTTTTTCTGACTGTGTAAAAGTGCATGAAAGAATGAGTTGCTTGCCACAATTAAAAATCTTTATCATCTCCAAAATATGCCTTATATTCTAATTCCTTTTCTAGTAAGAGGGCACTTAAAAGGATAGATACCCTCTTCTTCAACTTTTTTTAGTATAGATTAGGTTCTGTGAACTCTAGCACAAAAATTTCCAGTCTATTCACACATTAGGTACAGGACTTCTAAGAGCTTCATTGAGCATTTTACACAATACTAAATACTATATTGCATTTCTTCATAAATATCATTAGTTATTTTTCAGGATCTACAAGTTGTGTATAATAAATGCTTCCTGAGTGACCTGCTGCAAGCTCATGTCTACTGTACAGAGTACATGAGCCACACAGCCCAGGAATATTCAAGAATGTGTGTGTGTATGTGTGTGTGTGTGTGTGTGTGTGTGTGTGTGTCTCAAACAGAAGCTGTGAACTAAAAAAAATTTATCATAGAAACAATGGAAGAAGGTGATATGCAATTAATATAAGGAAGACTGAAACATTCTACAAAGCAGTTGACTATTATTAAAGTCATAATGTTTAGACTCCAAAAATGCAGTATAAGTAAATATAATAGTTGTATTAAGATACTGCATTGGATCAGCAAGTAATACTGAAGTAAATACTGTTGCATGATTAGATCAAAATGATGGCCAAATACATCAACTCCTATATACGTCACATTTTGTGCTGAAGACATAATTTAGAACTTCACAATGTATTATTATTATTATAATCAGTACACTTGAGTGCCTGCCCTTTCTCTCAGGTGTTTAAGTGCCTGCTGAAACCTGTCAGGCTCAGTATGCTGTGGTTCAATCCCTTCATCCTCAAGCCAAAACCAGACCTGCCCTGAAGGCACCCTGAGAGGGCCCCCCCCCCAGAAAAAAATCCTCCTATAATCAATACACTGCACAATTCAATGCTAAAGTTAGTTCTCTTATTGAAATATTGTGTCTATAAATCAATTTTCCCATTTCCAACTGACCATAGTGAAGTGGAGCAATGAACTATTAAGTAATTAAATTTTAGAGAAAAGCAATGATATACCTCAAAAACCTGAGAGAAGTCTGAGTAATCTCAAAAAACACCAACTTATTATTGAGAATTGGAAAATTTTATCCTCTAATGCATTATCATTCTTGTACAATTGATGAATCAGGAATTTAAAGACAAAGTTTTGCACCAAACAAGGAAAAGGTCGTAGCTGTTCTGCCAATAAATGGATATAAACAAACTTCACTTGCAGAAGAAAGAGATAATTTTAGGTACACATATAGCACATTGAAATACTCTGTTCTTTGTACAAATTCCAGGAAAAATAGTTTTGGCTAATTTTTGATAAGGTAAAGAATGCTTGAGAACAGGAAGAAAGAAACTAAAATGATTCAAGTTGTGCCCCTCCTGCTCTGGTGCTGTTCATGTTACTATAATGCAGCACTATTTTTACTAGCATAAGTTCATAATACGTACTAATTATGGTCATCTTGAGAAATGGGCACTCATGTGTAGTATACCATCACTTCAATGCTTCTTCTTCCTTCCTCCCCAGATCAACTATCCACTTCTACCAGATCTGTCTATTTTTCAATATCTTCTTTGATTTTGTTTTTTAAAATATTTATAATTTGCTTTTTCACATTAGAGACAAGGCATGGTTCTCATCCACCCATGATTTACCTTATGTAGCACTACTAGTGAATTGATATCAATGTTATGGTGTTAAGGACAAGGAAATATATACTTCTGGGCCAAGAACATGGTGGTGGCAGCGTGTTATGCCATGGTTGTGAAAGGAATTTATGAAAGGTAAAATTATGGAAGCACAAGATTGGGTTCAGAAAATGTACCCTATTTCCTTAAAAGCTTATGGAAATGTTTAGGGAAGCAGGAAGTAAACTACAGATTCCTGACAAGATTGAGCATATGCAGAAGGAGCACATTTTTGGCATGTGGCTGTAAAATGAGAGCAGAGAGACCATGTGAGGTATGACCCATCCACTGCTGTAAGTATATAAAGGCCTTGGAAGACAACACATTACATTCACACCTGGGAAACATTCTCTTATCCTATAACCGAAACCTCACCTCCTGACACCATGAATTACAACTACTACGGAAACTCCTGTGGAGGCTGTGGCTACGGATCTGGCTGTGGCTATGGATGTGGCTATGGCTCTGGCTGTGGATATGGCTCTCGCTATAGCTGTGGATACAGCTCTGGCTGTGGCTCTGGCTGTGGATATGGCT
>NW_004525012.1:259984-265057 GCF_000260255.1 Octodon degus
TATGGCTCTGGCTGTGGATACGGCTCTGGCTGTGGCTCTGGCTGTGGCTATGGCTGTGGATGCAGCTCTGGCTCTGGCTATGGCTATGGGTACAACTCTGGGTGCTGTAGCTACAGACCCTTTTCCTACAGGAGGTGCTACTCCTCTTTCTGCTAATCTCTATGGCAAGCCAGGCTTTGCCACTACAAGGACCAAGCTAAGAACACCTTCAGCTGAAGTCTTCATATCCATTCACTTCAAACCAAACTGAATGTTAATTATTATCTACTCAGCACCAAAATCTACAGGAAATTGTAGTTTGCAATGGTTAGAGATCAAGAAATTCAGCATCACTTCACTGAAGACAGGGCTTCTTTCTTAACTGTTCAAGCAAATTATACTGTCTTTTGTGCCTGCAATAGTTGTTTTTACCATAGAAAATTTGTATTTATTGTGTACTATAATGAAGTGAAAATAGTATGTGCTTAATAAAGCTATTGACTTACTGAGAAATTTTGGTTCTTTTGTATCAATTTAAGTATTAATTTTTGGGTTTGTTTTCTTGGAAAGTTTGTGAACCCAAATTTAGGATTAGGACATGATTTTTAAAATATTTATTTCATGGAAAATATAAAACTAAATTTAATAAGAAAATAATAGAAGAATACCAATGGTTAATACATTATATACTATCTTTAAAGTAGGTTTTCAGGGTACAAGATATGACATAAGATTTCTCCAGTCAGTATTAGCACAAAACTTCCTCATTTAAAGTACTAAGAGATGCTAATAATATTATTGACATGGATTTTTTTGACTAATTGCATCCAAACATTAGCTTTTAAAAGTAATTTCTAACTTAATAACTTATTTTCTTACCTTTATATCTCAATACAATGGAAAATATCACATTCCCAATTCAGTGGCCTATATATATAAGGGATGAGTTTAAAGAGATCAATAGGAAGGTCATCTCATTATGAAAATAATGCTACAGTGAAGCAATTGGCCTGATTGTGGCTTAGAATCATGATAATCACACGCAAAAATATAAACTTAAGAGTAAGTTTTTGAAATATGCAGAACATATATTCTTCTGCTAAGTAAGATGACAATGCACAACAAAATCAAAAAGGACTGGAGTTTTTCTGCTCCTCCATCTCCTGTGTGGCTTTTATAATCATAGTTTGACAATTTTCACAGAGAATGACTCACATTGCATGCATGTTTCAGCCCTGACCATGGAGAGGAATGAATGTGCAAGAAGATTAAGGGTTAGTATTTTGTATTTATAATTGCAAAATGAATCCTTTCCCTATGGTCAGCATTCTTGGCTACTGTGGTGTGATGCAGCCACTTCTAGCTGAAGTTAGCTGAAAAGAAATGCGCTGCCGGGCCGGGGAGATGGCTTAGTGGAATAAACGCTTCCCGGGCAAGTGCAAGGGCCTGAATTCAATTCCTAGTTCTGTCACAAAAAAAAAAAAAAAAACAAGAAAGAAAGAAATGTGCTGTGTATAAGTATTCTGGCAGTCACCTTGCAGTGTGTGCCCAAATCTCACAGGTCTTGGGTTTTAAGGTGGAAACTACAAAAGAACAAGAGAAAAAAGAAAAAAAAAAGGCTTAAGGATTAAGATGAATCTTATGTTAGTTGTTCTTTGAGTTACATAATTAGTATATTCACTTATATTTTGCCTCAAGAATAGGAAGTTGAGCACAATTTTCTCTCTTATTTCTATTATTCTTGCTTTTAAGGCATTTTATATTTTTCATCATTACTTAATACACTTATTCATGCATTCTCTTCTATTTGTGGCATTCATTCCCATTATTATTCCTATTGGGCATTCTCACTTGCATTTTTGCTGTTTTATACTCAACAATTTTATTTTCATTTTAGTAAAGTCCTAAAAGGGAAGGGCATTTGATGGTTGAATACTTATATTCAGAAAACCTGAAATTCACAATCTCACAAGTTTAAAACATTTTGATGATTGCCATTTGGAAAATTTTGTAATATAAAAATTTATTTCATTAAAATTATATTAAAATAATTGCAAACTCATCTTTAGGTTTGTTTGTGTGAGGTACATTTAGAACATGTCATGTCCAAAATATGCCATTATATAATAACACATATTAAAAATTTGAAAAGAATTATCAACTTTGGTTCCAAGTACTTAGGATAAAGGATAGTCAAGCTATGTCATATGCTTCATGGTTTATAAAATATTTAATATGCAAAAATGTAAAAATAAGAATGCATTTATATTGATATAAAATGAATTCATTAAGGAAATATAACATCTAAGATATGTAACTGCAAGTCTGTATGTAGTTGAGCTTGTAATATATCAACAAATATTAATAGACAGTAGGAGACAGATATCTATAATGCAATAACAATTGAAAACTTCCATACACCACTCTAAAGAAGGCAAACAACATGGATAGAAAATTCTTCAAGGAGCCAATGGAAATAACTACAAGGCATTTTATGGAAATTGAAACTGATAGCATAGACAGAGCATTGCAACAGCAGCAGGAGACATTTCTTCTGAAGAGTACAGAGAACATTGTCCTGAATAAATGGTACCTTAGACATCACACTACGTCTGAATGTAAGACCACTGCAGCCATATCCACTATCCTTCTGACCCCAATGATATGAAATTATGAAATACTAAGTGGACAAATTTTATAATATTTATGAGTATTTATCAGTTAAACAGCATGATGTTAAACAAGCAATAGGCCATTGTTGAAAAAATAAAGGAAATTAAGAAAATACAGTGTATATTTGGAAATAATGGAAATACTGGGTATCAAAAATTATGGCATGTAGCTAAGTAGTTCTAGAAGGAACCTATCAAATAATCCCATGCTGTGTGAAGAAAAGAGATTTCAAATAAACTAACTTTATAGTTGAAGTACTTAGCTAAACTTGGAAGTCTAAATCTAGAGAACATAGAAAAGAAACGATAGTATAGACCAAATCAGAAATAAAGGTAGCTTCAGAGAGGAAAAAAGAGAGAAAATATCATTATATCTAATTGTTTTTGGAAGAGATCAACAAAATTGAAAAATCTGTAGATGCACTAAAAAAAGAAAAGACTCAAATTAATAAAATAAGAAATCAAAGGGTATAGTACAAAATGACTACAGATGTCCAAAAGTAGGAAATACAACTAGAAATCTTCATATATCAGCGTACTGTAAAATTGGAACACACAGATACATTAACATATAACACAACCAATAAAAATGATGTAAAATATAAGCATCATAATAACTGTAGAATTCCAATCAATAATAAAATGTCTCCCATCAAAGGAAAGCTCAGGAACTGATGAATTGATGGTGGAATTTCACAAAACATTTAAAAAAAAAGCAACGTGGTTTCTTCTTACATTCTTCCTTAAAACTGAAAGTGTGTCCACATTTATTTTATGAGGTCAATATTCCTCTGTTAACAACATTAGAAAAGAAATAACAAGCCAATATATGCACTCGGTATACATTTGCAATGGAATTCTCAGCACCACACTGGCATGATAACGTCCGTATCACAACTCAAGGATCATTTCTCATGATCAAGTATAATCTATAACTAAGATACAAAGAAGGCTTCATGCATGCAAATCATAAAGTCATAGCAACAGTATCAGAAGGAACAACTGAAAACACGATATTATTGACACAGGCAAAAAATGTATTTCATGAAATTCACATTGTTTAAAATAAAAATCTCTCAACAGTTTAGTTGTAAAAGGAATTTAACTTGGGCCACTGATACAGCTCAGTGTGCAAAGGAAGCATTCTGAATTTGATTCTTCATATTAAAAAAAGGAATATGACTCAATAAAATTAAGTTCATAGAGACTATACCCATAGATGTTCAGGTATTCCTTGTGGAAAATGGAAACATTTCCTGTAATGTGCCTACTCTCACTAGTATTGTCAACATAGTACTGTAAATGTAAGCCACAGTTATTTGGCCAGAAAAAGATGTGTCAAAAGTAGATAGCAGGAGTCAAATAGCTTCTTCTTTTTCTATAAGAGTCATATGTAAAATTTGCTAAAAATTCCATTAAAATTTGTGAGAAATAATAAATGAATGTACAACATCAATGTACTAAATGATTAGAATTTTCAATGTATTATTTTTAAGCTACCTGAAAATGAAATCGATAAAATAATCCCAATAATAATAGCTACAAGTAAAATAAAATAGGAGGAGATTTAATCAAGTAAATGAATGATCTTCAAACCCTAAGCTATGAAAAATTCATTGTAGAAATTGTTCAAGAGAGTCCTAGCCCAGGTCTGGTGAGTGTGTGGAGAGCTTCCTGCTACCCTGCGCTGGCAGGACCAGTCCCAGCCCAGACGCAGTGTGGGCCGGATCCTCTCCCATCACCTTGGGTCACCCCCCACAACTCCGCAGTACCTCCCCCACTCCATCAGCCAAGTAGGAATTTCTGTGGAGTTCTGGGAACCCCCAGACCCAGTCCTAGCACAGGTCCGGTGAGTGTATGGAGAGCTTCCTGCTACCCTGCGCTGGTAGGACCAGTCCCAGCCCAGTCACAGCATGGGCCGGACCCTCTCCCATCCCCTTGGGCCGCCCACCTCCACTGCACAGTACCTAGCCCACCCCACCCGCCAAGTAGAAATTCTGCCTTTCCAGGAACCCCCAGAACACATCCTAGCCCAGGTCCAGTGAGTGTGTGGGAGAGCTTCCTCTTCCACCTACTTCAACTTGCCCCCTCAAGGCACAGCTCAGACCTGGAATACACGCCTGGGGTATAACCTTGCAGCTGCAATCCCTGCAGAGAGTGTAGAGGATAGATCCAACCAGCTAGTCCAGGAGCAGAACATTTTGCCACAGGGGAAAACAGGTTCACCCTCAAGAGCAGCAGCGGGAAGGAGCTGACCACAGCAGCCAGACCCAAGCCAGATGCAGCTGGATAACTCCAAACATTGTAGAGCTGCAGCTGAATTTCAGTACGTGTGAAGGTTATAACTACAGCAAAGATCTACAACAAAGGTCAGAAGACAGTGCTACACAAAATGACGAGAAGGAACAAAATGCAACCTCAG
>NW_004525012.1:277193-278554 GCF_000260255.1 Octodon degus
TCTGAAAACATCATATCATAGGGATATATGTGTGCCTATGTTTATAGCAGCACAATTTGTGATAGCCAAATCTTGGAAACAACCAAGATGCCCATCACCAGAGGAATGGTTGAAAAAGATGTGATATTTTTACACAATGGAATATTATTCAGCTATTAAAAATGATAAACACACAAAAAAGAGAGAAGAAAGTGGTGTACTAAGACTTTTTGGATGGATTATCCTGTCTGCTTCTTGTACTATGGATAACCACTAAGAAGATACAATGTACAATGTATTGATGATTGAAACTGTCCTATTAATCAGCTGTGAAACTGTCTCATTCTTATATATTTCTCATTAAAAAATTTTAAAAAAACAAATGACGGAACTTAACAAAAATTGGATACAGATGAATGTTCATTTTATATCTGTGTATTCAAAATGATTAGGATAGATGTATAGTTACTTCCTCTTAAAGAGTAGAGGGATTTGTTCTAACAGTGTTTGTAAGTAGGATGTTATGTCTGTATCTTGTACAGCAAATGATCACTAGGAAGAGAGTATGCAATGTATTAATTATTGAAACTGTCCTACCAATTTGTTTTGAAACTGTCTCATTTCTATTTGTTTCTCCATAAAATTATGGGAAAAAAGAATGATAAGCTCGAAGTCTTTATATTGAATTGGATGCCACTTGAAGTTATATTCATAAGTGAAAAATACTAGACACACATGTGTAAATATTGTATAATTTTTACAATAAGAACTCAAAAGAAGAAATACAAATAGAAAGGTATAATACAAGTAAAAGGAAAGCAGGTTCTCGAGGACTAACTAATCAAGAGAGGGAAAGGAGAAGAGCTAGAAACATGACAATGTCAAGCCATACAGTTATATGTAGAAGATAAGCAAGACAATGATCCTGAGAATCTCCAGAAGGTTTTTGAATCTAGCAGTTAATTGTTGAAAAGATTCTCACCCTGACTAACTATATATGCTGATACCTGTGAAATAAGCAACTGCACTGCAGATGGTAATATGTTATACTAGTTTCATGTTTGGAGTGCCTGTCATTCTGGTCTTCTGAAAATGGAATGCTTGTAATGACATGCCAGTTGCTGCTGTGCTGTCTCTTGGCTAGATGATTGTTTAAAAAGAAGGGGGTGGTGAAAGAAGGCAAGAGACAGGAAAAGGAATATTGTGGGACTGTCCTGCCTCAAGGTTATATGGTTAGATTTTTGGACTTATGTGTAAACATAAGTATATAATTCTTTATGCCTATTTTTAAAATATATTCTAATTTTTAAATGCTTTTTCATCATATTCTGTAGGGACTTAAGGTTCAACATATCAATACTTGATGAAAAATACCTGTTCCA
>NW_004525012.1:278654-282261 GCF_000260255.1 Octodon degus
GGAATGTAGAAAAATGGGGTATACAGATGAATGTCCATTTTGTATCTGTGTATTCAAAGTGGTTAGGATAGATATATAGTTGCATTCTCCTAATGAATAGAATGATTTGTTCTAATGGTGTTTGTAAATAGAATCTCAAGTCAGCATCTTGTACAGAAATTAACCACTAAGAAGAATATATACAGTGTGTTATTTGTTGAATCTGTACTTCTGATCTGATTTGAAACTGTCTCATTGCTGTTTATCAATAAAATTTTGAAAAAAAAAGAAATTGTTCAAGATACAAAAAATGCGAAATAAAACTATATATTTGCCTTAGAAGAATGAATGTTGCCAAAATGTCTGTAATACACAAAGATATAGTATGATAGCTACTAAATTGCTCTGTCAGTTTTTAAAGAATTAGAAAAAAAGCTAAAAGTTCTTGTGAAATTGCAGATGACTGTAAGCAAAGCAAACTGGAAAGACCAAAATCACAGCATTGCTTTATTTCAAAATCTAACACACACCTATAGTACACATAGACAAGCAGAAGCAAACTGCAAGTTCAAAAAGATATTTGCACACTTGCAATTGCTTTTGTTTTGACAATAAAATAGGAACAGCCAATAAGGAAAGAGCCTCCTCTTCAATAAATGGTTCTAGGAGACCTGTGTCACTCACCTGCAGAAGAATGAAGTCAAACCTTCACTTCACTTCCTACTCTGCACAAGAACACTTCCAATGGGTTGACACAGAAATACAAAATATAAAAGTGCACCTTTATTAGAAGAAAAGTTCTGCCACACCAATTTGCATAAAGATTTTTAAGATATGTCTACAAAAAATCTGTAAGAAATGCAAACCAGAGAAAAGGAACTACACCCAAATTCAAAGCTTCTGTTTAACAGAGGAAATAATCTGCAGAGTAAAGAAAAAACTTATACAAATTACTTATCTGGTTAGGGGTTAACACAAAACTTAATCCTAGGGATCAACCTAACCAATATTAAGAAAAATGGGCAATAGATCAAAATGATATTTGCTCTCAATGGACAGCACATATGCAGGAGATGTGCAGAAACATTCAACAGCACTTATCAAGTAAAAAGTAAAAATAAAGAGTTAGACGTTATTTGATGCTTATTAAAATGGCTGTCATGAAACAATAAATGGAAGACTGCATAGTATATTATAAAATTGGAAGCTTTTATACATTGCTGGGAGTGTAAATTAATTTCACTATAATGGAAAAAAATGATCTATGATTCAGGGCTGGGGAGATAGCTCAGTAGAATAAGTGCTTGATTGGCACGTGCAAGGGCCTGAGTTCAATCCCTGGTTCAAAAAAAAATCTATAATCCATAAAATAGTGGAAATAAATATAAACCAGTACTATCACTTTTGTGTACATGTGCAAAGAGTGTAAATCTGTATGCTAAAGGATTATCTCTCTTCCTATGTTCACTGCAACATTGTTCACAGTAGTGCATACACAGAATAAACCTTCATAGTAAAGATAGAGAATTAGTGGATGAATGGATAAAGTATGGAATAAATACTGAATGCAACACTATTAAGTTGATACAGAGAAGAATCTGTCATTTACTATGATATGAATGCATTTTAAGTACATTGAAGTTGAAGTGAAATAAATCACATTGAGAAAAAAATTACCCACCTCTGTAGAATCTAAAATGATAAAAATCATGAAAAAGACAGTAAAGTAGAATTGTTGTGACTAGTTATGAGTTAGATAAAATCAGGAAAGCAATGGATATAGTGGATATTTTTATCACTGGTGAATTTTTACTGGAATTTACTGATAGTAGCTATGAAATGTTCTCACAGCCAAAGATGCAAGCACTTGATGTAAAATACATGATAAATAGCTTCATCTTGCCATTCATCCCACAGTGCATACATATTCATAGCAGTATGTTGTACATCATAAATGCACACCAGTTTTTACAGGTCTGTTATGGTTTGGGGTTTTTCAAGATGAATAATACAATAAAGGACACATGTTAGAAGATTATTTTATAAAGAATCACCCAAAGAATCATACAGAGAGTGCAGAAAATCTGTGCACACATTAAGGACCAAATAATCCAGCTGAGAGCCTGAATCCCACAGTGGTGTCCTACGTGAGTCCAGCTGACTACCTAGAGCTCATAAAATGCCTCGCAGAAGCCCAATGGGAGGCCTATAGTGCACGACAATATGTCATGCAGACCGCTTCATGGATCTGTGTTGGAAAGGCCCAAAGGTCAGTGGTGGAAGCTAGGAAGTCTATGTCACTGGGATAAAAGATCTATGCTAACAGGCAGAAAGGTCTGAACAGGAGCTAGGAAATAACGCTGAAGGTAAGAACCAGAGCTCCTCCATGAAGTACCACTACCATCTTCAGCAGCAGTGAGGTCCCAAGCTGCTCTGATGATAAGGTGAGCTGAGATGCCATCAGGAAAACAAAAACAATGAGCCTCTCCAGGAGTCTGAGCACTACCTTCCTCTCTGGAGCTAAAATGTGATATTCAAGATGAGGACCAGAGCACCCCTAAAATGAACAGCAGTCATTCTCAGTGACAGCAAAGGTACCAAGCTCCTCCAGCAACATAAACAGCCAAGTTCATCAGGGAAACTAGCATGACAAGGTCACTCAGTAGAACAGCTCGGGAGAATTAATGGCTTCCAATAGCCCCATCAGCTTCTCCAGTCAGCCCACCTTAGCAGCCTCTCAAAGCTTCTCCAGTTCTGCTTCTTATGCTGCTGGTAACAATCCACAAGTAGGCCTCTCACATGCAGAACCACACTATTTCAATTCAGCTGCACATATCAAGCTGAACAAATATTAGCAATCTACTACAAGATCACTAAAAGAATAAAAAGTTTCTAAAAATTTCAGAAGAAAATAGAGGCAATCCATATTTGACATCACTATGATTCTCCTAGTACTTTGAGCAAATTCAATGAATTCAATCATAGTATAGATTACTTTGAGGGGTTTGACTACAAAAGAAAACTTATTAAGAAAGTTATTGACATACGTTATTTATATGATAAGCATATACCAGATACATATGTATAAGCATAGGTAGAGAGATATAGGTGATAGATAGATAGATAGATAGATAGATAGATAGATAGATAGATAGATAGATGATAGAAATAGAGATAATTAAAATCAATAGAACAATAGTCACTTTTCAAAAAAGTACCATGAAAAATAAATGCACATAAAAATGATAATTGTGTTTGGGCATTAAAGAAATGCAAATCAAAACAAAACTGAAATTCCATTCTATTCTAGAAAGAATGGCTATCCTTAAGTACTCAAAAACCAACAAATGCTGCAGAGGTTTTGGAGTAAAAAGAACATTTCTATATTGTTAATATAAACATGTGCATCCCTTATGGAAACATGTATGGAAAAGTCTCAAAAAGATAAACATAGAAACTTCATCTGATCTAGGTATGCTTCTTCCAGGTATCTTCTCAAAAGACATACAGACATGACATAACAGTGGTACTTGAATAACTATGTTTGTAGCACAATTCTAAAGATTTAGATTGCAAAGTGGCTTATATTCCAAAAAGATGGATACATACAGATATAGATATAGATAGG
>NW_004525012.1:283366-288598 GCF_000260255.1 Octodon degus
GGTGTTTGTAAGTAGGATCACAAGTCTGCATCTTGTACAGCAATTAACCACTAAGAAGATTATATGCAGTGTATTATTTGTTGAAACTGTACTTTTGATTTGATTTGAAACTGTCTCATTGCTATGTTTATCAATAAAACTTTGAAAAGAAAAAATAATAAATAAAGTATACTATGCTAAAAAAAATAATAAAAAAAAATAAAATGGAGTACAAATTAGAATTAAAACAATAAAATTACAAGTGATACAGAATTTCACTTAACAAAGTAATATGAATTTGAAAGTCTTCATTGTAATGCATAGTGTTGTTTTCCAACCAGTAATTCATATTACCAGACATATGCAGGTAAAATTGGAAGAAGTAATTAAAACAAGAAATGTAGAATTTAGGAAGACAAAAAGGAGAAACAAATAACAAAAAAGAGACAAATAAGTTAAAGCTGTAGGGCTGCCCAGATAGTTCAGTGGATTAAAATACCTGCTTAGGCATACACAGGGACAAAGGTTCTATCCCCTGTATGCTGTGCCAGCCCTGCTTGCGGGGCACGGTGAGATGGCAAATGAGACTGGGCATGGTGGCACATGCCTGTAATCCCAGTGCTTTGGAGGCTGAAAATAGGAGAATCATTACAAGTCAATACAATATGCATAGTGAGACCCTGTAAACCCTGTACTAAATACAAAAAAAAATTAAAAAATAATAAATCATTAATTGCTTCTTTCCATAGACCAGCAGAAATACACAATACAGTTTGTCTAAACCATCCTGCTACTTACATAGACAAATCTCTTTCTCCTAAGACATCTCCAGTCCTTTTCTTTAATTCAGCAACTCTTTCATTTTGAATAAGTTCTTTCCCTTTTATCAGTGTCTATTATACCTTTCAAATTCCATTTTTCTCTTTCAGGTTTCACACTAACGAAATAAGACAATGTTTACACATGCTGGTATGATTTATTTTACTGAAGATTATGTTCTCTAGCACATTGTAAGTATACATAATGATCACATTCTTCATAGGGGATTTGTATCTGTACTTGGTAGATCTTTACTTGTTTTTTCCAATTCCCCTATCCTTCCTGCAGCTCCTCTTCCCTTCCTTATTTATGAAAGCTTTATTTCCCTGTCTTCTTTTCTTGTTTTTTTCTTTTCCTTTCCTTTTCTTCTCCCTTCCCCCTTACAACTCTCCCTTCTCATTTTCACACTGTCTTCCTACTTCAAAATATCTATTATATACTTTGGTCCTTATTTACAGTTTCAGTTTCTCACCCCAGAAAAGCAATGTAGTGGTGATATACTGTGGAAGTGTGGCCTGCGTAGAGGCGAGTTCCTAGGGGGGCCATGTGGAAGGGTATACCATATTTTCCTCGCCAGTGCCTATCTTCCCTCTGTCTGCTTCCTGATCTCTATGAATAGAGTAGCTTTCCTCCACCCAGGCCCTTCTGTGCTCTTTCTGTGTTTACACCTGCCAAACATGGACTGAAACTTCTGAACTGTGAAAGAAAACTACTAGTCTTCGGCTAAGTTGCAGGGTTGGGTATTTTGTTTCAACAACAAAAGAATATGATTAAAGGTAGAATCTTTCGTATACAACACATGGCAAGCCATGAGGCAATTATAAGTAACAGTAGAGTTTGATTACATTCATCATCTGTCTTTCCTCCTCACTTATGCCTATAAGATGATCACTAGAAATAATGATCTAAATCCACATGTAGTAGCACAGATGAACTTTTCAACACAAAGCATGCTGATTTTGAAATTTTTTGAAGGATATATTATCCATGTAGCTTCAAAATACATAATGCAATTTGACTAACCACCACCCTTAATACTGGAGATGAAGTTACTGTACATTGCTGACTTTTAATTTTTATAATATTTTCATATTCATGTTGAGATCTCTTGGAACTGGAAATCAGGTCTAAACACACAACTTCTTTTTATTCCATACACATCTGAAGTGTACAACTTTAACATAATTTTCAACATATATATCAGTTTGGAACTTTTATCCATAAAATAGTTTCATGAAGTAGACTTCTCCAATTGTCAATATTGTCAATATTCAAAAATTCCTACAGAATTGCAGACTTTGGAAACTCTGATTAAGAGCACTCTGTCTTTGAAATGACATTTTTCCCCTCATTAATTTTATTGAGAATCAATAATTAAATAGCATATTAAAAATTGTAGACAAATACTGAAATGTGAAAGATATAAGATGTAGACAGAGAGACCTAGTCCTAGCCCAAGCCTGGTGACTGGGAGAGCTTCCCGCTAACCTGCGCCAGTGGAACCTACTGGTTCCAGGCCAGGTGCAGAGTGGGTGAGACCCTCTTCCACCTTCTTGGGGCACCCCCCAACACTCCGCAGCACCTCCCCCACCCAGCCCACCCAGTAGGAATTTCTGCCGAGTTCTGGGAACCCCCAGACCCAGTCCTGGCACAGGCCCCATGAGTGTGTGGGAGAGCTTCTAGCTACCATGCGCTGCCGGGACCTACTGGTCCCAGCCCAGGTGCAGGGTGTGTGAGACCCTCTTCCACCCCTTTGTGATGCCCCGCAACACTCTGAAGCACCACCCCCACCCCACCTGCCCAGTAGCAATTTCTGCCACATTCCAGGAATATCCAGACCCAGTCCTAGCCGAGGCCCAATGAGTGAGTGGAAGAGCTTCCAGCTACCCTGTGTTGGCATGTCCTACTGGTCCCAGCCAAGGTGCAGTGTGGGTGATACTTACTTTCACCCTCTTGGGACAACCACCATCACTCCATAGTACACCCCCACACCACGCCCACGGAGTAGGAATTTCTGTCACGTTCTGTGGAACCCAAAGAACCAGTCCTAGTCCAAGCCCGGTGAGTGTGTGGGAGAACTGCCTCTCCACCCTACTCCAACTTGTCCACTCCAGACTCAGCTCAGGCCTGGCGTACAGGCATGGGGTGAAACCCTACAGCTGCAATCCCTGCAGAGAGTATAAGGGACAGAACCACCCAGCTAGTCCAGGAGCAGAACATCTTGCCACAGGGGCACAACAGGTTCACCCCCATGGGCAGCAGCAGGAAGGAGCTGAGCACAGCAACCAGAACCAAGCCAGGCACAGCTGGATAAATCCAAACTTTGTAGATCTGCACCTGAACTTCAGTAGGTGCTAAGGTTATAACTGCACCAAAGCTCTACGACAAAGGTGAGAAGACAGTGCTACACAAAAATGCCAATGAGAAGGAGCAAAATGAAATCTCAGAACCCAAGCCCCCCCCATAACAAGTGCAGAGGACACGAATACAGAACAAACTGGAAATCACACAGCTGAAAACAATGAATCAACTGCTTCTGAAATAAAGAAACAGCTGCAGAAAGGTATAGAGGAATTCAGATTGGAAATGAAAAAAGAAATCCCTGAATTAATAATATCTGCAGTAAAGAATCAAATGCAGAAACATATGGAGGAAACTCAATGCCCACACAGAACAAGTGCAGAGGACACTAGCTCAGCACAAATGTATGAATTAATAGCGTCGATAGTAAATACATAACAGCAAAAAGTCATAGAAAGCTCAGAGCGGAATTTTTTCTACTAGCTCAGCTCAAATGTATGAATTAATAGCATTGATAGTATATAAGCAAGACCTGAAAGGTATAGAGAAATCAGAGCGGAATTCTTTTCTGAAATAAAAGAATTCTCAGAAATCATAGCATCTGAAGTAAAGAATCAACTACAGAAAAATAAGGAGGAAACCCAATCTGATAAAAACACTGTAGTAAAACAATTTATAACTGCTTCTAAAGGAGACACTGATTTAAAAAAATAGAGGACATTAGGAAAATGATGAATTCCTTGAATGAGCAATACAGGAAAAAAAATGGATCCCATGAAGCAGAGTCAAAGAGATATAGAGGAAATTAAAATCTCAATCACAAGCTTCCAAAACCATGTAAGTGAAAGTGAAGACAGAGTTTCAGATATTGAAGATGCTTTTGCAGCTAGTGAAAAGGTAAGAAAGAATCTCTTAAAAACAACCAGGATTCAGGAAAAAATAATCCATCACCTGCAAGATGATGCAAGGATGAACAATGTGAGAATAATGGGCATCAATGAGAAAGAAGGAGTCAGTACAAATGACATTTAAAAAATATCGGCAGAAGTAATAGCAGAAAAATTCCCAAATATGAGGAAACAATCTGACATTCAGGTAACTGAAGCATACAGAATGCCAAGTAACGTCAACCTAATTAAAAAATGCATCGAGACATATAATAGTCAAGATCCCAGAAATTCAACTCAAGAAGAATATACTGAAAGCCACTAGAGAAAAGAAGCAGAATTCAAAGGAAAACCCATCAGAATTAAGGCTGACTTCTCTTCCCAAACCATGAAGGCAAGAAAAGCATGGGGCAGAGTACTTCAAGTCCTCTATGAAAACAAATTCCACCCAGACTACAATGCCCTGCAAAACTCTCTTTTAAGTTTGATGGAGAAGTGAAATACTTTCATGACAAAGAACAGCTAAAGAATTTCATGATGACAAAGTCAACCCTACACAGACTACTGAAAGATGGTCTAGAGAGGGAATAAAATGATCAGAATGCCACGAATGAGATCAGAAGCAACGAACTAAATAGGGCAAGCAATTAAACACAGGACAAAAAGGAGTAAACAACAACAGGTAAATAACATGTCAATCATAAGTCAATACATCTCAATTCTAACCATCAATGTAAATGCACTCAATTCACCAATTAAGAGAAATACACTGGCACAGTGGATTAGGAAAAAAATCCAACAATGTACCGTATATATAAAACACATTTAACTCATAAAGACATTCATAGGTTAAAAGCCAAAGTATGGAACACAATCCTACATGACCCAACACCTCAGAAAAAAAGCATGGGTGCCACCATATTCTCACACAGTCTCAACTTCAAACCAAGAATGATCAAGCAATATAAAGGCCACTATATACTGGTTAGGGGAAAAATTCAAGAGGAAAAGATAACACTCATAAATATATATGCAGCAAACATGGGACCACTCAACTATATAAAGCAAATCTTAATGGATATGAAAAATCTAATATCTAATGCCACAATCTTAACAGGAGAACTTAACACCCCCTTATCACCAAAAGATATGTCAACCAGACAAAAACTTAGCAAAGAAATAACAGAACTGAACCAGAGCTTGAAACAAATGGACTTGGTGGACATATACAGAGTGTTCCACCCAA
>NW_004525012.1:288698-290514 GCF_000260255.1 Octodon degus
ATATTCTTAAAAAGGATAGATTTGAAGCATTTATAGCAAAATGAACACATCCTTGAGAACATAATAGTAAGTAAAATAAATCAGACACTGAAACTGAAGTATAATATGACTTCTCCTAAGAAGGAGCTCAAAATGTAAATAATTTAAAGAACAAAATAAAATTTAAATGATAGAAAACAAAGAGGTAGATGTTGAGGAAACAGGAGGAGGAACTGGGGACCAATGGAGAAGGCAGGGTAGTAGATAGAGCAAAGAAAAATGATTAAGATGTGATACGCATATGTACCAATGGCAAAAGGTGAATGTCAACTTGTGTTAGTAGAAGTATTAAAAGCATATGCATAAATTTGAAGAGGAGTTATTTATTGAGAGTGCTTCTACTTGAAATAAAGAAAGGGAGGAGAAAAATATCATCAACAGTATGTATGGTGATACCTTGATTGTAACACAGCTCAAGTTTGAATTCTTACTGCTCAAAGACAAAGTATGAGAAACACCTGCTCAGTGCTCAGAACTGATGATAGCAGCATGGAAAATCTCACTGTGGGCACAGGAGAGATGCTTCAGCCTAAGCTCCGTACCTGCCCAGACAATACATAGTGCTTGTCTCAGGGTGTGAAACAGTTGTCACTGTGGTTCTTTTTGCACTTGCATAAAACACCAAAACTGTGGCTCCAAAGAGTGTTAGAGGTAACATCAGTAGAGCTAAGAGCAAAAGTAGAACCATGATAGAGTTAAAGAAATGAATCATTGCGAAATTTTAAAGATCTGGAAAAATGAATTTTAAGTGCAACTTTGGACCACAAAAGAAATTATTTGGTTGTTCATTATTTCTCTTGGGAACAATGTGTTCAGTGCTTGAATTTTTCAGTGTTTGAACATAAATTTAGAATGAAGTGAGTTCCTTAACTGAGGTACCACTGAATGAGGATCTGCACACTGTTCATTATACTTCCTGTATATCCCTAGTAGGCGATGGAAAAAATTTAAGTACATATAATTATTTTCATTTCTAAGTGGGTATAGAAATTGATGCTCACACAGGTTTTGATTCATGGTTCTAGCTATGTTGGAGATATGAAATATCTCCAAAAGGCCTTTGTGTTGAAGGCTAGGTTACAGATGGAGCCATATTCACAGGACATGTTGGAATGTGATTAAAAAGATTCCAACTTCAGTAAATTAATCCAGTGATGGTTTTATAATCTGGAATCATTACGGCAGGGCAGTGAAAATGTCGTAGGTCGACATGAGGCATCACAGGGCCTCATGCTTGGGGATTTCTTTGTATCTTCCTCCTGCAGAGAGTGCATGACAATGAGTGTTCTTAGGAGAGATATGCATGGGCTCTGAAGAGGTCCTGGCTTTGCCTTGCCTTTAGCAATTATTTGGGTAGATGTGATCATTGATTCAGTAGGAGCATACTAGAGTTATAGTGTAGAAATTAAAAAGTAAAGATTCAAGATTTTTAAAACAGTGAATTCCAAGACCTAACAAAATTGAAGAAGGTATTAGGAATAAAATAGAAGTCATGGACTGACTTCTATTTAGAATAATAAAAAGGAGGGTGATATGAAATTAAAAGTAGGTATGAATAAGAATGACCCATGGGCAGTGAAAAATACATATTGTAATATGTTCACTGGGTATAATCCACTGAATTTAGTGCAGGTAAGCATTCCTATTAAAATACTTTTCTGGAACAGACACACAAAGCTAAATTGTTAATGAAGATTTAAAATGGAGTACAGAGTTTCCTGCTACCTGCGCCGGTGGGACCAGTCTCAGCCCAGGCGCAGCGTGGGCCGGACCCTCT
>NW_004525012.1:290614-299807 GCF_000260255.1 Octodon degus
AAGCCATGCTGTTATGTTGAGCTGTAGGGGACTCAGGTCAACAATTTCTGACATTGTCAGTCAAGCGGAAGACCCAATACTATTATGGACTACTGGACTCTTAGAATATTTTGCTGAGCTAACACACCTATAATATTCAAATAACAGAACTTAACAAAAAGAGGGGATACAAATGAATGTCCATTTTGTATCTGTGTATTCAAAGTGGTTAGGTTAGATATATAGTTACATTCTCTTAATGTTTAGAGGTATTTGTTCTAATAGTGTTTGTAAATAGGATATCATGCCTGCATCTTGTACAGCAATTAACCACTAGGAAGAATGTATGCAATGTGTTAATTATTGAAACTATCCTAACAATTTGGTTTGAAACTCTCTCATTGCTATTTGTTTCTCAATAAAATTATGGGGAAAAAAAGAGGTAAACAGAGTAAATTTGGGAGAAATATTTCTGAAATAAATATATAGCATGATATTAATAATAGAGCACATTCTGAGTAAATTATTTTAAAACTTAAATTGATATAACAATAAAAATCGTCTAAATTAAAAATGAAAAAGGAAGATTTTACAGATCAGTCTTATAATTAGCTTTGGATAATTTCATTTGTGTGTATCATGGTATAATTTTATTCAAATTTCTTGTGCAAAGGGTTCATTTTTCTTGGAAATGTGGTGCTACAATTTTAACTAAATTCAGAAATTTTAAATCTTTAAATATTTATTGCCTACCTCTTTCTACTTTGTGAATTCTAAATGTATGAATATAAGTTTGTTGATTTGGGCACAGAGTGCACTATTATATGAAGTCTGTTTCTCTTGGGACAGGTGACACACAATGGAAGGCTGCTCAAAAACCACCATATGCCCAAAATGTCTGTGCCACACAGGATTGAAAATGTGAATCAGAAAACGCCAGAGAATAAATTGATGAACATGATAAACAAAACTTAAAACAGAACAAACCCCTGTGTAAAGATATGATGATGCACTGCTCTAAGAGGAGTGGTTGTCGCCCAGTCCTCTACATTTGAGGAAGGAAGTGGATGAAAACTCCTACTTTGCACCTGCCCAAACTACAGTGACCACAGGACATTTGTCACTTTACTTCAGTTTTTGCTTCTGCTGGCTTTGGTCATTCTCTGTTTTAACCAAGACATAGAATTTTCAGCAAACACTGCGGGCTAGTGAAAGCCAACTCTTATCCATGCCTTTTTTCTCTTTAACCATCTTCAGCTAGGAGTGGCCACATGACACAACAATAGCCAAGAAGTATAAGCAAAAGAGAAATAATTCCATCTTCTAATATGAATACAGTGCTTCCTAATGAGACTTCATTGTCTTCATCCCTTGTCATTTCCATACCTGAGACATTTAGGAAGATACTGGTCATTCTTAGCAAGTAATGAGAGCAAGATCACAGACAAGAAGGGCCGGCTAGACAGCTCAACAGCCTAAAGTGCCTGCTTAGGCAGGGCGCAGGGACCAGGCTTCAATTCCTGGCACCACAAGCCATGCTGGCCACTGCCCCATGGCATGCTGAGAGGGTGACTGAGACTGGGCAGGGTGGTCCGTGCCTGTAATCACAGTGCTTGGGAGACTGGAAACAGAAGGATCACTACGAATCAGGCCTACGTAGTGAGATCCTGCACACCCTGTACTAAATACATTAAAAAAGAAGTCACAAACAGAAACAGGAGGAACAACGCGTCCTCCACATTTCTGATTACTTTGACCAGTTGTCACTCCAGCATTATACTGATGCGCTTCAAGAACTCTTGTGGCACATATTTCAAAAAACGTTGCCTTTAATATAAATGCCTCTTCATTACTATGGTTCTAAACCAGAATTTCTAATTGATTTCTTATTCTAATCTTGTATTTATATGAACGTTAAATTTTTGTGGGCTAAGGAGTTAGCTCAGTGGATTAAATGCTTGTCTGGCAAGCTGAATGTCCTGTGTTCAATCCCTGGTACCACCACCAAAAAAAAAAAAAAAAAAAAGTTATAATATGTGTACGTCTATGGAGAAAAAAGTAATCAATTAAAATGTAAAGAATTAAAACTTATGTAAATGAGCTAATATTTGGATTTCCTCAATAAAACAATAATTTATTTGCCTTAATTTGCTGTCCAACAATTCTCTGTAAACCAAAAATTCAAACATAAGTATGCAATACCAAGAAAATCACACTCTTAGTGAGTAAATTATTTTATTTAAAAGATAGTTTTTTTGTCACTTTTACATATTTCAATTTTTCAGTTTTCCTGTGGTTCTAAAGGATTCTGTAATATGGAGACAAAAGGAAATTTTAAGAATTTATATTAAATTATTCGACAAATACCATCACTCCTCATTTAGGTATTAGAATTGATGATAGAATTATTCAGTCTAAATCAAGCTGAAAAATAAGCTTTGGTGTCATTTTTGGCACCCACAGAATATAATAAAATTTTGCTTGCACTTTAACAGAAGGGAATTGCAGTTGAACTTGCACTTGGAATACTCCTTTCAAAGACAAAACAAAACTTGACATGCCATTGTGATTAGCAGAAAGAGGAGTAGTATTTTCTATACCAAAAGGGTTGGTGGCTACAGCAGCTAGAGTTGTATCCACAGCCATAGCCACAACCAGAGCCACAATCAGAGTCATAACCACAACCAGAGTCACAGCCAGAATACTACCCACAGCCCCCACACGAGTTTCCATAATAGCTATAGCACATGGTGTCAGGAGCTGAAATTTCACTTAAGAGATAAGAATGTATTTCTGAGTCTTCATGCCAGCTAGTATCCCAGATCTTTATCTATTATCTGGTGACTGGGTCATATGTCATTTGAGCTCTGTCGTTAGTCATATGCCCATAATGAGTTCATTCTGTAAACAATCAATTTGTTAGAAATTCATAATTCACTTACTGATTCCCAAGTAGTTCTCAGAAGCATTCAGGAAATAAGACATTTTTCTATCTATGAAAGCATACACAACCATAATTTAATTTTCCATAATTTTATTTCTTGACCATGACATAACCAAACACTTCACCAAAACATGTTTGACCTTATTATTCTGCTCGTTCAAGGTCTTTGAAATCCTGTATTAAATGACAACCTCTATTTTTAATAATTTTACTACCATTGCCATCTTCAGAAAATTTTCTTCTCACTTTCCCTAATTTTTTCCCAAAATCACTCTAAATTTCTTTTTATGGTTTTTTTCACAAAGTAATGTGCATTTCACTGGGTTCTGTCCACTCCCTGAGATACTATCCTTCTCTATAAAACGGCTTTTCCATTTTGCCCTTTGACCAGGTGATTATGATACTTGGCATGATCTTAGGGAAAAATATTTTTGCTAAACTCCTGTTGATTCAATTGCATAAGCAGACTTGTCACTTATGATTTAAAGTAAAAGTTTTCCAAAATGTTCAACACAAAAAAGGAAAGTCTATTGTTTCATTAACTTCTTTGTTGTTGATAAAAATTTCAATTCTTTCTCTTTTTTCATCTTTATGTATTTGGTGCAGGGTCTCACTATGCAGTTTGAACTTCTCATGATCTTCCTGTCTTCAGCTGTCCCAGCTCTGGGATTAGAGGTGTGTGCCACCTTGCCCAGACTCGGTTGCAGGCTCAGTGCACCTGAGGGCAGGGCTATTGCTGCATGAGGGACCAGGGATGGAACCCTGGTCCCTGCATTTGGCAAAGCAGGCACTTAGCCCGCTGACCTATCTCGCTAGCTCAATAATTTCAATTTAGACTACTTTCTATTTTGCATCACTGTTTCTCAGTAAAATATAATCAATAAATAGTTAAACTTTTAGATGAATGGAATGCATGGGAGAGATTTTAATCAAAGGTCGCAACTTTCAATTGGAGAATAAGCAAAAGTTTTAGCATCCTATTTGTCAGAGTGGATTTATAATAAATAACAAAGTGAAACTCTTGTTAGGATTTCTTTTCCACTCTTTCAACTTCATGTCACCTTCTGCCATTGTTTCTCTGATGTATGGCTTTCTAGTGCATGGTTCCTCTTTTATTTACAAGCTTTTCTGAATTTCTCCAAAATTTTCATCTTTGTATGGATACTTCACCCTACATCTTTACTTCTCACTTTACACTGCTGAGTTTTGTGTGCTACCAGTGACTGCTTAGAATTTACTATAACTCACAAGTGACTCCTAAGATAAGAGTCCCTATATTTATCTGAGTCCAGTCAGGAGATACAAATCACAAATGATTTTCTCAGGAAATGCTTACTATCAGGAGCTAGTAGGACATGATTAGAAACTACTGCCTTATGTGGCAATACTCTATATGGTATTCCCAGTCTATAGGAGGATATTCAAGGAAGAGAAAGAAATACTGTACCATGACTAATGCTTGGGAAATGGTTGTGTCAAAGTTGACAACACTTTGTTGTGCATTTAAAAATCACAAGAAGGGTAGCTACCACGTAATTTGTTCCTATAAATAGAACAAAAGTAGAAAACAAACATTTTAGAGGTGATGAATAGGTTTATACCTTGATTGTGATAAAAGATTCATAGATTATTTATTTTTACACACTCAAGAAAATGTGTGCAATAAATATGCACTCTTCTCTATATACACTATATCTTGATTAAGCTGATCAATAAATACCTAAAAAAGCAAATGTATTTCTGCAGAAACCAGAAAATGTTAATTTTCTGCAAAAGAGACAATGACTAAGTGATCACAGTTGTTGGGGTGGGCACTCACAGGGTCTGGAAAAACAGAGCTAGTGAGGCACTCTGGAGGGGTAGATAACCTGGAGAGGGTGTGGGCACGTCTGTGCAGGTATCAGACTTCTTACAAGGACTTCAACATGAGAAATCTTTAAGGTGCTAGTTTCTGTATGTAGGAAGATGAGGAAGGTAACTGCTATTCCTATGTCACTCATTATGTAGCCTTTTCTGGATCCAAGGCTTAGGTTGACTTGTCAGGTGCCTTACATCTACTCTATAAGCACCTTTTCCTTTCCTGAAGTGCCTCATGCAAAACCCCAAGAGAACCAGCACCTCCTTCAATGTCCACACATCTCCTCTTCTGAGAAATCTTAAGGTCAGGCTTACACTTGAGAAACTCTCAAGAGTTTCATGGATAGTATGTTAGAGGAAATAAGTTAATAACTGATAGCCTTTTTTCAAAGTTCCAAAGGCTTTACAGTAGAAATAACTTTGCTGGCACAAAACTAAAGTCCTGGCTGAGGCATTTGCTAATTATATGACCTATGAAAATGTTCTCAATCTGTATTATTAGTTTCTTTCCACTTCCTAATAAGAATAAAAATAACTATATGTATCTAAAACTTTGTCAGACTGGGCGTGGTGGCATGCACCTGTAATCCCAGCTCTTGGGAGGTTGTAAACAGGCAGATCACTACAAGTCTGATCTAGTAGTGAGACCCTAAGCACCCTGTAGACCCCTCCCTAAAATACAAAAAAGGAAATATAAAACTTTGTCAAGAAATCTATTTAAAAACACACAGACAAGATAAGAATTTCAGAGCCAGGGAGATGGCTCAGTGGAATAAGTGCTTCCCTGGCAAGCGCAAGGGCCTGAGTTCAATCCCGGGTTCTGCCAAAAAAAAAATGAGAAGAAGAAGAATTTCAATTCTTATTCAATACAAAAGGGAGAACCCAGATCATCATACGTAATAATGATATGTTCTATTTATTTTGTCCAGTCATAAGAATTTCCCCAAAATAACTTTTATATTGATTTATGTACTTGTGATGATCTTGTTCCTTAAAACTGTAGGATTTTCTTTCATGTTATGCTTTAGTATATGATATGTGCATACATAAGAGCACATATATTTTGTATGTACTTATGTCTTCTATATCAGATGCACACACTAATAGCTTCCATAATATATTTTCTTTTTTTAATGTATTTAGTATAGGGTCTACAGGTTCTACAGGGTCTCACTACACAGATTGGTCTCATAGTGATCCTTCTGTCTTCAGCCTCCCAAGCACTGGGATTACAGGCACTTACCACCATGCCCAGTCTCAGTTGCTGTTTCAGTGTGCCCTGGGGGTGAGCCCAGCATGGGGGACTGGGGATCCTCATTCCTGCATCTGCCTAAGCAGGTGCTTTAATACACTGAGCTATCTGGCCAGCCCTCATAATGTATTTTCAAAAGTTATCAAACTCCCTCAAAAACTATCCTAATGATTAACACCACTGAACTACATTGAGGCACATTATATGATGAAATTTTGTCAAAATACAGAGTCAGCAATATTTCACAGGGTTTGACTTCAGAGCATATTTTTAAAATACAATAATTATGAAAACTCACTGATGTTGTAGCAGTAGGCCTAAGTCAGGAATACACTATACATTAAATGGGAGAAAATAAATTTCCGTATTTCTATATAGTCATTGATTGCTATGTAAAAACCTCAGGTTTTCTTTGTGAGCCCCTCGTGCAGCTGACGTGGAGATGAGTGCTGTCTCATCATCAAGGGGCCTCTCCAGGCTCCCCAGATCATACTCTGCAAGTTGCTTAAGAGTCTCCTTTAACCTCTTTCCATTCCAAATGCCAATTCTGTCTTTTCAAAATGTGCTTTTGTCCAATCCACACACAAGTAGATGACATTCCCTTCATATATAAAAGCTGTATTCTACTGTACATATTACTTTCTCAAATATCTGGATATGTGACTTCAAAACATTTTAAAGTGAGCAGATCATGAAAGATATACATCATTTTGACAAAGAAACAGGCCATGACTATAAAAGGTGGGTCCTCAAATCAAAATCACGTTTCCATGTTTTCTGCATCTAGCATGCAGCCTATAATATTCTGCAGAAATAACCTGGCCTTGCATTACTTGAGAGACATCTCTATATCTTGTCTTAAGTCTTATCTTATTGGCACAGGGTCTATTTATTAATGGTTTCCATATGACCTCAGTCTCTCAGAATCACTAATTCTTGCTTTAAAAACCTTTCCTGCTAGAGTTCTTTTCCTGACTCATTGTAAGTATGTCCTTCATGAGGTTGGTAATTTAGTTTGAATTAAACTGAAATATTTTTATCCTCTTCCTTCTCCTTATGTTTGAGTTTACCCAGATACTTTGCAAAATGTAAAGACTTAACTTTGGTAGTACAGTTGCTAGCTACTACTTTATCTAAGATATCTCTTCTCTTTCCTATAAGATATTGAAATCCCAAATCATTTCTGTCCTTCATTCTAATCATATAAAAAGTTATTTCTTTTATCTATTTCCTATTAATTCTAATAATGTGCATTTTGTTGTTTGGTTTTGGTTTTTGTTTTTGTTCTGTTTTGTTTTGTTTTCTTTTGTTTGAGGTATCAGGTATTGAACTCAGGACCCTGAATTTGCCAGGCAAACACTTATTCTACTGAGTTATCTCCCCAGCCCCCTTAATTTTAATAATGTAATTTTCAGTCTATACTTCATGGGAATTGCTTAAATTACAGAATTAATCTTTTTTTAAAAAAAAATCTTACAGCAATAAAAGTTATGTTTTGGCTGGAACTATCTGGCTTCTATTCTTTTAACTTCCTCATAAAATAAAAATTAAATTTTAATTTAGCCTCTATTCAAACACATTCAAATCTGGATAACCCCATTGGACATGAGATTCCATAATTTGGCTATTAATGTTTAGAAAAATGACATAGCTTCAAAAGTCTGATTCTGTGTAACTCGAGCAGTTTATCTAATTCTAGGTCCTGGAACCAGGAGAACAATTGTAATCTACTTCTATAACACTAGATGTATGGGGAAAGTGGACCATTTCCCTATTTTCAACCCAGAGAGGTATAGAGTGTGTACCTCATTTAAGAATTTTTTCTTAAAGTCTTTCTCTCTTTCTTTTTACACTCTGAGCTGCCTTTACAAATTTCTATGTCTAGACCACAACATGTCCCCTCCCAACTATATTGACATCATCTTAATGAGGAATACTTCTCCTTTGCCTCCTCAATCCAATCCACACATACCCTTAGGAATGACATAGAATTGGTCTGAAGTTGTGTGGTAGTGTTAGTGTAGAGTGTGCTATGTTTGTATGTAGTAAGTAAGTGGCATAAACTCACATTTTAGTATTTATATGAAATGTTATAAAGAAAAAAATATGAAAAAGTTCTCAGATGAAAAAATACAAATGGAAAACAGATATATGAAAAACTGTTCAACATCATTGGTCATTTGAAAAATGCAAATAAAATACTGAGATTTCATCTGACCCTAGGAAGAACAACTACCATCAAAAAATTAACCGAGGTAGAGTGGTAGAGTGCCTGTCTGGCAAATGCGAGGTCCTAACTTCAATTCCCAGTACCAAAAATATAAATAAAAGAGAACAAATCAATCAATAACAAATGTTGGTGAGTCTGTGGAGAAAAATCAATCATACTCCGCTGTTGGTAGGAGTGTACACTGATGCAACCAGTCCACTGTGGAAATCAGTTCAGATATTCCTCAAAAAACTAGGATTATAGGTTCTATTCAACTCCCTCTTCTGGGTATTTTTCCAAAAGAATTAAAAACATCATACCACAACAACATACATGCACCCATGTTTAGAGCAGCACAATTTGTCACAGCTAAATCTTGGAAACAATCCAAATTCTAATTAAAAAGAAGCAGATTTTTAAAAATGTGGTATGTCTATACAGTGAAGTACTACTCAATTATAAAGAAAAATAAACTTGGGCTGGTGAGATAGCTCAGTGGACTAAGCACCTGCTTTGGCAAGCTCAGGGACCAAGGGTTTGATCCCAGGTACTGCTGTTGTACAAGCCCTTTACTGTACCTGGCCACTGAAACCGGACACATGGTGAACACCTGTAATCTAAGTGCTGGGTAGGCTAAAAACAGCAGGAGAATCACTAGGAGTCTAAGCTGCGTAGTGAGACCCTATACCAAATACATAAAATGGAAAGAAAGATAAACTTGAGGCTTTTGTAGGTAAATGGATGCAAGTAGAAACCATAATCATAAGTAAAATGAACTAGACTCACACTTGTAAACCTTGTATTATCTCCCTAGTATAAGAAACTGTAAGAGTAAATAGTATCCAAAGGATTGATTAGGTATTGTGAAAGGGAAAGAAATTGCTCAAAAGGAAGGACTAAGTGGGAGAAGAAAAGGAAGAGATAGATAGATAGATAGATAGATAGATAGATA
>NW_004525012.1:299907-302783 GCF_000260255.1 Octodon degus
AAGAAAACAGAAATTATCCCATGCACATTATCTGACCACAGTGCAATGTAACTGAAAATAAATGACAAAAGAAACCAGGAAAAAACCTTAAATACATGGAAATTAAATCACACCCTACTCAGCAACCAATGGGTCACAGATGAAATTAAACAAGAAATTCAACAATATCTACAATTCAATGAAAATTCAAGCATAATTTACCGTAATTTATGGGACCAGATGAAAGAAAGCAGTTCTCAGAGGGAAATTCATAGCTGTGAACTCACACATTAGGAAACAGAAGGGGAACAAATAAATACCCTAATGCTGCACCTTCAACAACTAGAAAAGGAAGAGCAAACCAAACCAAGAGCCCAAAGACGGGAAGAAATCCTAAAGATTAGACCACAAATTAATTCAATTAGATGAAGAAAACATTTCAAAGAATTAAAAAGCAAAAATCTGGTTCTTTGAAAGATTAAATAAAATCAATAAGCCCCTAGTTAACCTCATCAAAAAGAGGAAAGAAAAAATTCAAATACAAGCAATAAGGAATGAAAAGGATGTAATTACCTCAGACACAGTGGAAAGTCATAAGATTATCAATAGCTACTTTGAGAATCTTTACTCTCACAGAATAGAAGACACAGAAGAAATGAACAGATTCCTAGAAAGGTACAAATTACCACAACTGAATCGACAAGATATAAGCACTCTCAATAACCCAATAACAGCCAATGAAATATGAGATGTAATTAAAAACCTACTGGCAAAGAAAAGTCCAGGTCAGGATGGATTCCCACTGAATTCTACAAGACATTTACGGAAGATATAGTCCGTATACCCCTCATACTCTTGCATGAAGTTGAAAAGGAGGAAATCCTTGCAAAATCAATCCTGGAGGCAAGTATTATACTGATACCAAAACCAGGGAAAGATGCAACTAAGAAAGAGAAAAATAGCCCGATCTCCCTCATGAACATAGATGCCAAAATCCTTAAAAGAATCCTATCAAATAGAATACAGCAAATCTTCAAGAAGATCATACACCATGACCAGGTACGATTCATCCCAGGGATGCAAGAATGGTACAATATTTGAAAATCTATAAATGTAACACACTATATCAATAGAGTGAAAACTTAAAACCACATGATCATCTCCATTGATGCAGAAAAGGCGTATGACAAAGTCCAACACTAATTCGTGTTAAAAGTCCCACAGAAAATTGGAATAGATGGCCTCTACTTCAATCTGGTAAAACCCATTTATGAAAACCCAATGGCTAACATAATCCTAAATGGGGAAAACCTGAAATCTCTTACTCGTAGATCTCGTACAAGACAAGGATGTCCTCTATCACCACTCCTATTCAATATAGTTCTGGAATCTAGAGCATTAGACAATAGAAAGAAATAAAAGGAATAAGAATAGGTAAAGAAGAAGTTAAATTATCTTTATTTGCAGATGACATGACACTTTACTTGGAAGACCCAAAAACTCCCCCAAGAAGCTACTAGAATTAATACAGAAATTCAGTAGCATAGCAGGTTATAATGTCAATACCCAAAAGTCAATAGCATTCCTCTACACAGACAACAAACACACTGAGAGGGAAATTATAGAAACAATACCTTTTACAATAGCACCAAGGAAAATGAAATACCTTGAAATTAACCTAACTAAAGAAGTCAAAGATCTTTTCAAGGAAAACTACAGTACTCTTAGAAAAGAGTTTGAAAATGATTTCAGAAAATGGAAAAATAGTCCAGCTCCTGGATAGGAAGAACCAACATTGTGAAGATGGCCATACTCTCAAAACTGCTGTACAGATTTAATGCAATCCCTATCAGGCTACCACCAATATACCTCACAGACATAGAGAAATCATTCCTAAAATTTATCTGGAACCAGAAAAGACCTAGAATTGCAAAGGCATCTCTGGGCAATAAAGACAAGGCAGGAGGCATTACAATTCCGGACTTGAAATTATACTACAAGGCTACTGTGATAAAATCATTGTGGTACTGGCAACAAAATAGACCTGAGGATCAATGGGATAGATTAGAAGATGCAGAAACCCCTATAAACACACTCAGCCACCTTATCTTTGACAAAGGTGCCAAATATACTCACTGGAAGAAAGATAACCTCTTTAACAAATGGTGCTGAAAAAACTGGCTCTCTACATGCAGAAAACTAAAACTTGACCCAGGTCTATCACCATACATTAAACTGAACTCAAAATGGAGTAAAGATCTAAACATTAAAACAGAGACAGTAAATCTCCTGGAAGAGAAAGTAGGAGGAACTCTTGAGGACTTAGGCATAGACAAAGACTTCATGAACAGAAATCAAATTGCATGGGAAACAGTTGAAAGAATTAACAACTGGGACCTGCTCTTACTGAGAAGTTTTTCAGGTCAAAAGAAATTATCAACAAAGCGAAAAGGCAACCCACAAACTTGGAAAAAAAACATGACAAATAAGTACTCAGACAAAAGACTACTCTCTAGAATTTATAAAAAACTAAAAAGCACTAGGGCCCCAATATTTAAAGACCCAGTCCAGAAATGGGCATCCAAGATGAACACATGCTTCTCAGAGGATGAAATTAAAGAAACAAATAAATATGTGAAAAAATGCTGCACATCACTAGCCATCCACAAAATGCAAATGAAAACATTGAGATATCATCTCACCCCAGAAAGAATGGCTATCATAAAGAAATCACCCAACAACAAATGTTCGAGAGGTTGTGGGTAGAAAGGAACCCTTCTCCACTGCAAGTGGGAATGTAGACTGGTGCAACCATTATTTAAATCAGTGTGGAGACTTCTTAGTAAAGTTGGACTGGAAATCCCATTTAAACCAGCTATTCCTCTACTGGGAATTTT
>NW_004525012.1:309479-310832 GCF_000260255.1 Octodon degus
TATATATATATGTATGTATGTATATACACAAAAGCTAGCTAAGATAACTATACTATTAATTTGTATTAGTTCGTTGAAAGAAGCAGTTAATGCTTATACTATTTGATCAATTTTGGTAATCTGATCAGCTACTTTGAAAATAACAATGTGAAATATAAGAACCATTATTAATTTCTTATCTTGTTTTGGAATTAGATACCATTTTTATTGTTTTTTTCTTTAAAATAATAAAAACTATGAACAATATACAGCTACAAGGACAAATACTGAATAACCAGTAAATACTATCAACTAAAATCCACCAAAGCTGAACTTTAGGACATAAGTACTTGTTTGATCCAACGCCAACCTCCCACTTCTGCCTTTTCTCAGCTGTTCTGTTCAGTGAATAAATTCCATCATGTGGCAGTCCTTACAGCCCGTGTACACAGTACAACATCCACCATCTGAGCTCTTTGCACTTCTCCCCTCTGCCTGCATCACTTTCTCCCAGTTCTGACACCTAGCCAGCTTGATAGTTTTCAAATGAAGGCTCAACTGTCATTTCTTCAAAGACACTTAATCAGATCTTCCTATTTAAAATAGTACTATAAAAAATAGGTCTATATGATTTATAGAGCCACTTATATATTGATGATTAAAAATTTATTTTCAGTTATCTAGTTAAATGTCTAATTGGCTTTTTAAATTTTTATCTTCGCTGTATTTGGTCTCTTTGATTAAAAGACAGCATTGAACAACAATGTATTAGAGTCCAACAAAGAGATAAGAGAAAAGTTATATACAAACTGAGGTGCATTGTGTTCATGGATTTGACTCAGTATTTTTAAATTGCTCTTTTTCTCAAAGTTAATATGTGTATTCAATTCAGTCACAAGCAAAACTCAGCAGGATTTTGTAGATGATAAAATATGAGGTGATGAGTAAGAAATAACTCCTACCCATGAGAGACATCCGGGTGTGCACATCTTGCTGCTGCCCAGTGGCTATGTGGCCCTCGGTGCTGTGGGAACTATTTTATGCCCATGAAAGAAACAGTAAACACCCTGTGAATAAATGAAGGAAACAAACAAAAAATCATGGGGTCTGAAATCTTCAAAGAAACCCTGAATTTCTGCTATTGGCATAGTTTGTGATACAGAATATTGTAAATCTTTCATTGTTATCCAATTGAGTTAGAATCCTGGTCACATGTTCACCAAACCATGACAACAGACACATTTCCACTAAGAAATTTAGAAGAGATAGAAGTAAATGTATTCTATTCTCAGACGGAGATGAGCTAGGAAACATGACAATGTTAAGCCATGCAGTTATATGTAAAAGATGAGCAAGGCAATGATCCGGAGAACA
>NW_004525012.1:312117-326256 GCF_000260255.1 Octodon degus
ACCACTAAGAATAATATATGCAGTGTATTATTTGTTGAAACTGTACTTCCGATTTGATTTGAAACTGTCTCATTGCTATATGTTTATCAATAAAACTGTAGAAAAAAAAAAGAAAAAAAAAAAGAAGTAAATGTAGTCTAAAATCCATTTTGTTCTTTTATTATATTAAAAACTATGTTTCTTTATTAATCCAAAAAATTTTAAAGAAATATGAGAACCACAGCAGGATATATTTGCAGATATTGATGAATTGTTCAGAAGGTATTAATGAAAAATCAAAGGAATGAGGAAAGCCTAAATAATTTTAAAATGTAAAAAAGATGAGAAGCCTCATGCAACCCAATATCAAGATTTTCTATGAAGTGACAGCAATAAAAATCATGTAATAGTAGTGAGAGTACAAAGTAGATAAGGATGGCCCAGGGAGATAGGCCAGCAGACTAAGTGCCTGCCTGGCAAGTGCAAGGGCCAGAGTTCAGTCTCCAGTACTGGAAAAAAAAAAAAAAGAAGAAAAGAAAAGTAAACAAGGAGTAGCTGAAGGAATATGTAAATTAGATCTCTGCTAACACAGTAGTTGGACAATTTTCCAAAAATAACAAATGCTAAAACTAGCCATAATTTTGGCTCAAAACATGCAAATACTTACAAAAGCAAATGAAATTATTTACTGAAAAAATATATATATCCACCCATTGAGTATATTTATAAATCATGTAAAACTGGAGAAGAAGAAAATGTTAATAATCTACATTTTAATATAATTTTAGAATAATTTTCTGTCTTCAGCAAACACTATGTAAACATTCACATCTCAGTAATAGAGTCTTTGAGATGAATACAGATGACATACAAATATCTTCATGAATATAGATGGCAAAATAGAGCATCGTTATGTCCTACATGTTTAATAAATATTTCACCTTGAAATATTTTGAGCCATGTTCTAAAATGATGTCTTAGAAGCAAAAGGAATGCCAACAGTCAGTACGTATAGTGAACACAGCATAGTCAAATACAGACATCTGGACCCACAGTGACAGCTATATTCATGGCCCTGTGCATTAATTACCATAGAAGCTGAATACATGATACCAGAAGTTGTGGTTTCAGTTGAAACACGGAAAGATGCTCCTGAAGTTTGAAAATTATTGTAGTATAGCCTTAATAAACTTACAAAACAGATCAGGGCATACTCTAACTTTGTGATTTTTGAAAAAATACTTGTTTATCATCTAGTATGCCTAAATCACCCCACTCTGTCAATAATAACAGGACCTCACCTTGTCATAGCTTTATTATCCTCCTTGAAAAAATCATATTATGATATGTTCTCTAGTTTTATTAGGTGACTAAGTTTATTTTAAGCCATCATCTTAAGCCAAATGTAAAAGTAAAGTTTCTACTACCTACTCATATAAACATATGATATGAATGATGCATCTAAGGCTCTTTTGGAAGGTCAGGAAATACATGTTTGGGAACACAACTATTAAAATTAACTTGATTAATTAGTTTGAGTAATTTGCTAATTGCTAATGGCTTTGTAGATGAACTTTAAGCTACCATACACAGAAGTTCAATGTTTATGTTCTTATTAATTCATTCTGATCCATATTTCACTCCAAGATACATTATTCTATAAATTTTTATCAAATCTAGTTTCTCATTTTGTTCAAACTAGTACAAAAAATGAATAACCTTTCCAAATATAGAGGTTGAACATTTGTTTGTTCACTTCTTTGTTTTCAGAAGGGAGGCTTAAACTTAGAACCTTTACACTGAGTAACATCTCTAACTCCTATTCTATTTTTATTTTTGATACATACTTTCACTGATTTTCTAAACTGCCTAGCCTGAGATCAACCTTGGATCCACCTGTGCTAGTGTCCCAGAGTGCTGGGATTGCAGGTGAATGCCATCATACTCATACTGCATGCTCTAAAAATCCAAATTTTCTACTGATGATTCTATCTATTGGATCGTAATGAAAATGTGGATCTGGTACAAGACAAGGATGTCCTCTAACACCACTCCTATTCAATATAGTTCTGGAATCATTAGCTACAGCCATTAGACAAAAGAAAGAAATAAAAGGAATAAGAATAGATAAGTAAGAAGTTAAATTATCTTTATTTTCAGATGACATGATACTTTACTTGAAAGACCCAAAAAACTCCACCAAGAAGCTACTATAATTAATACAGAAATTCAGTAGCATAGCAGGTAATAAAGTCAGTACCCAAAAGTCAATAGCATTCCTCTACACAGACAACAAACACACTGAGAGGGAAATTATAGAAACAATACCTTTTACAATAGCACCAAGGATAATGAAATACCTTGGAATTAATCTAACTAAAGAAGTCAAAGATCTTTTCAAGGAAAATTACAGTACTCTGAAAAAAAGATCGTAGAGGATTTCAGAAAATGGAAAGATATTCCATGCTTCTGCATAGGAAGAACCAACATTGTGAAGATGGACATACTCCCAAAATTGATGCACAGATTTAATGCAATCCCTATCAGACTACCACTGACATACCTCACAGACATAGAGAAATCATTTCTAAAATTTATCTGGAACCGGAAAAGACCTAGAATAGCAAAGGCAATTCTGGGCAATAAAGACAAGGCAGGAGGCATTACAATTCCTAACTTGAAATTATACTACAAGGCTACTGTGATAAAATCAGCATGGTACTGGCATCAAAATAGACCTCAGGATTAATGGAATACATTAGAAGACACTGAAGCCCCTACAAACACACTCATCCACCTTATCTTTGATAAAGGGGCCAAACATACTCACTGGAAGGAGATAGCCTCTTTAACAAATCGTGCTGGAAAAACTGGCTCTCTACATGCCGAAACTAAAACTTGACCCAGGTCTATCACCATGCACTAAACTAAAGTCAGAATGGATTAAACATCTAAACATTAAAGCAGAGACACTAAATCTCCTGAAAGAGAAAGTAGGAGGAACTCTTGAAGATATAGGGGTTAGCAAAGAGTTCATGGACAGAAATCAAATCGCACAAGAAACAAGTGAAAGAATTAACAACTGGGACCTGCTCTTACTGAGAAGTTTTTTCAAGTCAAAAGAAATTTCCAACACAGTGAAAAGACGACCACAAATTTGGAAAAAATCATGACAAATAAGTTACTCAGACAAAGGTCTGCTCTCTAGAATCTATAAAGAACTAAAAGACACTAGGGCCCCAAAATTTAAAGACCCAATCCAGAAATGTACATCTGAGATGAACACACACTTCTCAGAGGAAGAAATTAAAGAAACGAATAAATATATGAAAAAATGCTCCACATCACTAGCCATCCACGAAATGCAAACTAAAACAACATTGAGATATCATCTCACCCCAGAAAGGATGGCTATTATAAAGAGATTACCTAACAACAAATGTTGGAGAGGCTGTGGGGAAAAAGGAACCCTTCTCCACTGCAGGTGGGAATGTAGACTGGTGCAACCATTATGGAAATCAGTATGGAGACTTAAAAAGTTGAACTGGAAATCTCCTTTAAACCAGCTATTCCTCTACTGGAAATTTTCCCAGAGGATGTGAAAACATAATATCATATTGATATATGTGTGCTTATGTTTATAGCACCACAATTTGTGATAGCCAAATTTTAGCAACAACCAAGATGCCCATCACCTGAGGAATGGTTGAAAAAGATGTGGTATTTTTGCACAATGGAGTATTATTCAGCTATTAAGAATGATAAACTCAAAGCCTTTATATTGAAATGGATGCCACTTGAACATATACTCATAAGTGAAATAAACCTGACACAGATGTGTGAATATCATATAGTCTCCCTAGTATAAGAACTCAAAAGAACAAATACAAATAGAAAGATATAATACAAGTAAAAGGAAAGCAGGATCTCAAGGACTTAACTAATCAAGAGAGGGAAAGGAGAAGAGCTAGGAAACATGATAATGTCAAGCCACACATTTATATGTAGAAGATGAGCAAGGCAATGCTCCTGAGAATCTTCAGAAGATTTTTAAATCTAGCAGTTAATTGGAAAGATTCTCACCCTGACAAACTCTATAAACTGATACCTGTGAACTAAGCTAGTGCATTGCAGATGGTAATTTGTAATAGTAATTTCATGCTTGGAGTGTCTGTCACTCTGGTCTACTGAATATGAGCTGCTTGTCATGACATGCCAGTTGCTGCTATGATTTCTCTCAGGTAGATGGTTGTTCAAGAAGAAGGGAGTGGAGAAGAAAAGCAAGAGACAGGAAAAGGAATATTGTGGGACTGTCCTACTTCAAGGTTGTATATGGTGGGATTTTTGGACTTACGTGCAAACATGAGAAGCATATAATTCTTTATGCCTATTTTTAAAATATATTCTAATTTTTAAATGTTTTTATCATATTCTGTAGGGACTTAAAGTTCCACATATCAATACTTGATGAAAAATACCTGTTCCATATTATGCCTAAAATGTTTGATATGCAGACAGATGTGAGGTTAAGCTTAACAGCCTAAATCATTTGATAGTAACAATAAGCTTTTCTTCTGGATGGTTAACAACCTAAGTTTGAAGATCAAAATTAGAGAAAAAGGAGGGCTGCAAGGAAAGCCAACATTTTGGCCCTAGCCTTCTAAGGTCAATTAAGACTCAGGACATATGAAAACTTGTACTGTAACGTCACGAAACTCAGTAGTGTCCCAAATTTTCTGATCAAGGAGATTATGGGGCCAAAGAGGAAAGCGATCGATGATGTAGAATGTGCCTAAGGAGAGTTACATGGAGAGAAAACATTCTCTCAGGCTTTCACAGAGAGCACATTGGCCAAGCAATGGCCATGATTCATCCACATGGCTGACACTGACAAAGATTTTACAATCTGAGGTACAGGATCTCAGGATAAATCCTGAGGGGATTTCACTGACCTTATCATACCCAAAAGCTACAACTCTTGTCGCATAGGTCCTGCTTTACCTTGGTCTTAACCATCCAGAAGAAAAGTATAAAAACGAAATATAGGAAATAAAGCTATGCTGTTATATTGAGCTGTGGGGGACTCAGGTTAACAATTTCTGACATTGCCAGTTAAGCAGAAGACCCAGTACTATTATGGGCTACTGGACTCTTTTAGAATATTTTGCTGAGTTTACACACCCATAATATTGAAATAACGGAACTTAACCAAAAAAGGGGATACTGATGAATGTCCATTTTGTATCTGTGTATTCAAAGTGGTTAGGATAGACATATAGTTACGTTCTCTTAATGAATAGAATGATTTGTTCTAATGGTATTTGTAAATGGGATATCAAGTCTGCATCTTGTACAGCAATTAACCACTAAGAAGAATGTATGCAGTGTGTTAATTATTGAAACTGTCCTACCTATTTGATTTAAAACTGTCTTATTGCTATTTATCAATAAAATTATGACAAAAATAAAAATAAATAAATAAATAAAAGAACATTAAAAAAAGAAGATATGGACAACAAAGGTATTTGATGTAAAAATAAAGGTACAAAAACATAAAACCTACAATCAGGCTAATATTATATAAAGTTCAAGTATGCATTTAGTTTATAACATATAAAACATTTTATTTTTATTATTGAACACTTGAATTTTTGCTACAACAGTGATTTCATTAATTTTCTAGTGACTCATTTCACATTGTAATTATTGTTACAAAACACCCACACATTTGAAGGGTTTATGATTCTTAATGTCACCTAAAATTTTAGATAGAATTTATCTCATTGGGTTTTTATCCCCAAGCCACTCCCATCAAATATGGCTAACTGGGCTTTGACCTGTTTATCTAACTCTAGAATAGTCTATCCTTGAAATCTATTCACACAAGTCACTTCTTCACTTCTACTGATAATTGACTGAGCATTTTACTAGAGAAGATATCATTCCTGATGCTTCAAGAACACAAAAAAATAATATGCTTCACAAACATAGCTGCTGAGTGTTTGCTGTGGGTTGGTTGCTTGGCTTGCACTATCAAGGTTTAAACTTATAGTCTTTACAGTAAGTTGCATACTTAGCCCCTTTTGTTATTTTTAATTTTGAGACCTGGTCTCACTAAGTTACTAGGTTCCTCAGCAAGAGCTCGAACTTGGATCCTTCCATATCAGGCTCCCATAGTGCTGGTATTACAGGTAGAAAACATGAAAATATGTTGTCCTAGACATAATGTAGATAATTGATGAGAAAGTCAGTTGTAATTATTTGTTACCATTCTCTAACAAATTATGACAAACAGTAGCCTTTCACAACACCCACTTCTTATGCCAGTCTTTGTGGATTTGGAGTCGATGTATACCCTGGTTCGGATCTTTTGTTAGGATATAATTGCAGTCATGATGGCAGCCAAGACATCTACTAAATCTCTGTCATGTGACTTAACTAGACAGAGTTAGTAAGTATATACCAAATATTATCTGAAAAGTATGTATTCTTTTCTCCTATATCTGAAATTCTAATTTATTTATGTTGTGTTTTATTTACTGACCCTGGCCCTGAACATAAAGTCACTACAAAAGTGATATCCTGTGTTCTTGACAGGGATAGAGGGAAGTTCAGGCCTTGCCCACACAGAGTGTACAAGAACACAAGTCACTGGGAATCTCCTCAGAATTACATTAAACAACAACTGTAATTTATGCTTCAGCCCCAAAAAATGATTATAGTTCCCTCAAATGATGCAATGACTGTGACAATAAGATTCCAGTATTTGTAAATTCTCAGAACACATTCCTTTTTTTTTCCTTTTTCTTTTCTTTTCCTTTGCCCCTCAGGACTGTGGATTGAACTCAAAACCTTGCACTTGGCATGCAGGTGCTTGTGCTGCTGAGCTATCTTCCCAGCCTCTCAGGACATATTTCTCCATTCTGCCTCACCCTCTTCCATTTAGAAGCCTATTTCTCTTTTCATACATTTGACCAACAGTTACTCATGCTTCAGATTTTAGCTATGTTTTTTCTTCCTTTTCAGAAATATTTGCAAGCTTTCTACTCATTCTTCCTTTTACAGACTCTCCCAATTTGTTTTTTTGTACTTTCCAAACATCTTGCATCCAACTGTATCATCAAAACATCCTCTCCTTTCAAGCTTGTAGATTTTGTTTATCTACTTCATAAGAACCAGTTCTGTGCCTCTAAGCATGACAATCTACCTAGTCTTCCCCTTGGCTGTTCCACTTATCAAAATTGCAATTACGTACAAGACTCAAGGGTGTTGGTATGTGTGTGGTTGAAACTTGACTGTGGTTCTGACAGTCTTTTTGCATCTCAGCACTGAGCTTCTATTGTCGAATAGAAGTGTGTAAGAGTCTTTCATCTTCACTTTCCTGGCATCGACATCACCATTTTCATAATCAGACTTCAAAGTTCAAAGGAATCCTTAATCTATATAGCAAGCTGAAATGTAATATATATGTAAGAGCACTTAATTCTATCTCTGTTTCTGAGTTTGTAATTCATTCCTACAATAATACTGCTAATTGGTGAATCTCTTTGAGATTAAATATCCAATTATAGCATACTTGATGAAAGTCATTCTTGTATCAGATGATGTAAGATTTTTTTTAAAAAACCTCTTATGTTTAGAAATTATTATCTCAGGATAATTCCTTCAATTAATCCTAATTAGTCCAGAATAACACAGAGCACATCTGTAATTCTAGTCATAGTAATTTTGTATTCAAGTCTTTCAGATACATAGCTGTCTACTGCCATCTTAAATTTCTGATGATTTTGAGTGGAAAGAAGAAATTTCTGTTATCTTTGACACTATTGTATTTTCTACCTTCTCCTTCACTGTTGACTAAGATCTTACAGTTTGTACCTTGATGAAGTCCATAATGTTTTTCTAAATTGTACTAATTGTTTTTAGTTCTCTTTGACTTTTTCTCCTGATCTTCTGTTAGCCTTTCTACAGGTCACTTCTTTAATCCCTTCATTTTCCTGGTTTGTAGTTTGCTTAGGTCTTGTTTTTGCATATGAATCTTTCCATAATTTGTACCAAAAGACATATTTTTCTTCTTCTTTTACTTGAGAGCTTTTGAAATTTTCATAGAGAACTTATAGAGGTCATCTGAAGCCAGGTGCATCCTCCTCAGAACCAGGTCCAATGAAGGTCCTATCTCTTCCAACTCAATTTGCAGTGGTCTGCAACCAGATTTCTTCAAAAGCAACTTATAGCTGTGAAAGTAAACCAGAGCAGTAAAGTGCAGAACATTCTCTAACCCAGCAAGGCAGATATTTGCCATGGCGGAGCCTCTGAAGAAATCAATAAGAAGGTTTTTCAGCCTTCTGTAGTCTTCTATCACAAGAAAATCATATCCAGCGTATATTAACATGGGTTTTGTTCCCTCAGGACATTTACTGTTCTTAATATCTTTTAGAGACACAAATTTCTCAATACCTAATTCAATCATATCTAGCACATAATAGTCATGCATATGACCTATTACTAGATTATTGGGATGCTTCTTATTATGGGATCCAGACATGAATAAAGAACAATATGACTTCTAAAATAATTCCATGATGTCTGACCTTCAAATGGTCTTCTAATATTTTTCTTTTTATACAGAACTCCATATGATTTTTTCAGTGCATGCACATCTTTTAAGATTTGGGTCACTGTTGCATTTGCATTTCCCCTTTAATCAGCATGGAATTTTTGATATTTTCACCAAGAGATAATTTTTGGTTCTCTCTTCTCAAAGAATCTCTTGGCTCTTTTTTTGAGGGGAGGACTTTATAACTCGGTCCAAGGGCTCCATCGCCACCACAGCTCAGTCTAGCCAATACCACTCCATAATGTTTATGTTTCTTTTCATTATCTATATCAACACTCAAATGTGAGCCCATTTAAAGTCATTTACATATCTTACTCAAGCTTTCTATCTCTTCCCTTTCCATCCATTTGTTTTCCACTAGCATTTCTGCTAAAGGCCTCTAATAAGACCTTTTATTGTGACATTCTGTGTGTATGCAAGTGTATGTTTTTTGATGTGTGCATGATTGCTATTTGAATGGAAATAAATTGATAAATCCAAAGTCATGAAGCAAAAATACTTGCAGACAAACCCTTGAGTCAAATGATTTACAAACATAAATATCAAGCAACAAGAAACCACTTTTTCACAAATGACACTCAAGATGTGAAACATCCTGAATATTACAGACAATGACTAATCAGAATGGATGCCTACTATACAAATCTGTATACATAGCTCAGTATTAATTAGCCCTCCAAATCTCATAATAGGGCATAGAAATATAAAATATAATAGAGTATCTTGTCTGTATTACTCAGTTCCACATTATAGTAACAAAATATCCAAGATAATTAGCTCATAAAGAGAAAAGACTTCTTTTGGATCTCACCCTTGGATCTTTCAGTCCATGATGGAGGGACCCATTGCTTTGGGCCTCTAATAAGACCTTACATTTTGCATAAGCATATGGTGGGTAAACATCATTTGCATCCTGAGCCATGAAACAAAGAAAGAGGAAGTGGCTAGGATCCCATGATCCCTTTATGACTACAGCTCTAGTGATGTCATTAAGCTCCACCTCCCAAAGGTACCACAATCCCCCGAAGTGCTACTTGGGGAAATCAAATCTTTATCATGTGTACCTTTTGGAGGAGCTTTATCTAAACAATATCAATCTCTGTAGGAAAAACTCAAAACTATTTCAAGACTAATACATTTTATTAGGAAATAGTAGTAATACAGAAAATTAGGGGGAAAATAGTAAGTTTACATTTGTGCTATTCCCAAATTGAAGTCTCCTGCACTAAGAAACACCTAGACTCACTTGGGTCCCTACAATTGCAAACAGAACATTCCAAAGGGCAAGCCATTCAAGTTTGGTGTCTCTCATCAGTAGAATTTGGTGGGATTTAGATAGCACAGTAGAAATGGTCTAACATAGTCATTTATGAATAAAGAATACCCAGAGTTAGGCTCAGAAGCAAGAATAACAATCTACCTAACAAAATGGAAGATAGACACCGCAGACATAGCTAGATCTATACCCACAGCTACAGCCAGAGCCAGACCCACAGCCATAACTAGCTCTACAACATGAGTTTCTGTAGTCATTGCAACACATGGCATTTAGACTTGGGGATGACTGATTCAGTAGAGAAGCAGGGAAAGAATCTGAAATATGGTTATTTTCTCCTCCCCTGAGATGTTTACATACTGCTAGAAATGGGTTGAGCACACAACATATTTCATAAGCTCACTGCCTCAGCAATTCTCATTTTTAAAAGATCATCATTCTCGGGGCCAGGGAGATGGCTCAGTAGAATAAGCACTTGGCTGGCAAGCACAAGGGCCTGAGTTCAATCCCAGGTTCTGCCAAAAAAGTTAAAAATAAAATAAAAGATAGTCATTCTGAGGACAACAACATAATTCTAAGAAGCTATCTACAGGATTAAGCTACAGTCAGTCATGAGAATTAAAGGAAAATGGTTGTAACCTGAACATTGAACACTTTATGTCTTGTGGAATATAATAAACTTAATTTAGATTTTCACTGCTGGAACCATTAACCATGCTATATGTCCAGGTACACAAATGTGAACATTAGGAAATTCAATGGCATCTCCTGCCTAAAAATAAGTGAAGTACTCCTTGGCATTCTAGATAAGATGCAAACAAGGAGACATAAGGTGAAAGATTCTTCAGCTGTACTGCAAGAAAATGGCTGGAGCTCAGGCAGAAGGAACATGGTGTGGAATGTGTGAAGCAAGGGACAGGTGAGGCCAAGGAGGAACTGATGTGAGACAGGTGTGTGATGCCTGCAAAAATAAGGCATCCATGATTTTATTTGATGCAACATAATCTACTCTTTCTAATATTTCCTGGAACTTTTTTGTGTTTTCTTTGAGGTATCTTGACTGCTTATTTCACTTGGGCTTGTTTTGTTTCATTTTTTTAAAAAATACTAAATAGTCATAGAAAAAAGCATTAGAAACAATGCAAGATTTCACTAAAGAAATTAATAGGAATTCAACAATTGTTGCAATATTACACGATGTTATCTTGAAATTAGTTGTTGAGATTACCAGATAGTTTTGTGGGGGTTCACAGATAAGAGTTTGCCTTGAATCTCAGAATAGACTTTGAGTTGGAATTTTAGAAAATGCTAAAGTTGTTGAGGTTCTGACAAAAGAGTTGTTGCTTTTGGGGGTGTATGCAGTATAGTTGCATTATGTTAACTGAAATTAAGAACTTGTGATTCTCTATTTGTACAATAAGTATGGTTAAGGAGAAGTGTTTGGGTATAACATGGAGTGGGATGTAGCAGTTAAGACTAAGTGTCAACTTGCTTAGGTTTCAGGTCTTCCTGAGATTGGTGGAGCACATTTCTGAGTTTATCTGGGCATGTCACAGCAGTATAACATTGGATTCTATGTCTAGTTTTGAGCTCCTTCTTTGGCAAGGCTCCCCTGCTCTGTTTTCCAGCTGCCAGAAACTAAACAGGTTTTCTCCTCCACATCATGTTCTGTTCATGTGCTAAATAGCTACAGCTGGCTAACAGCCAACATCTTCATTTTCTTAACCCCCATGAGACAAATTGTATAAATATGCATGAACTTTCTCTAATTTTATGATCACTGTATCACTAACATCATCATTTTGCCTTTCACATAAGCTGAAACACTCTGAATTCTCTTTGACTAAGAGAATCACAACATTACAGATTTTAAAATATATTGAGTGGTGGTTTGTGAAGACCCTTTCTTAAATATGTAAATTAACTTATACATGCCTAATAATGATATCCTTCCCTTTCAAAAATGCCTTCAGTGACAAGGAACACTATGACATAATAAGTTGGACTTCAAAGAACTGTAATTATTAGAATTTCCTCTCACTGCTCCAATATGACTTTAGAATTACATAGAGCACAGTCAATTCTCAGTTGTTGCTTATAAATATGCTATATTTTTTAAAAGCCCTTTTAATAAAGAAACTCTCTGAGTCATAAATAGCTGGACAAATTTGATCTAGGACAAAGTTCCACTCCAGGGCCGACTCTGCTCGCAAAGCCACCTTCCTTGGAGTTAGTCCTTTGTGCAATCTTCAAGCTTTAGGGACCTGAGAGAATCCAACTTTGTGTAATAATCCCTTCATGGGAATGAAATAATGAGACATTTATTAATGCTGTGTGACACAATTTTGACTAAATCCGAAAGTCTTTCTAACTATAGAAATTAAAAGATAGATTTATGGATGGTCAGGTAAGGAAATAACACTAAAGTCACAACCCAAAGAGTACAGCTCTTCAAAATTCAATCAGAAAGCTCAACAAGACTTTCCAGTCCAGTGGATGTATTTATCCTAATTTATCCTAAGAGAACCCAAGTTCAGTCACTGCCCTGCACCTTTTCCTTTTCCAACAAGGAAGATGGAACCACCAGGTCACATTTGCACTTAATGAGCTTCTCTTTCCCTATCGCACTTGCTACTGAACTTTCTTGTCTTCCTTGACTGCTTGTCTCTATTTTACTATTACTTCAAATGTTACAGTTTCAGCACACCTTTTTGAACAAGCTCTCTACAACATCAAATCTTAATCTTTTCCCATTAAGCTGGTTCACGCTCTCCATGCAATCACCACTCTCAATTTATTTTAATTTTGATTTATCCTCTTCTATTAGAATGTAAACACTCAGAGTAAAAAAAACATGCCTATAATTTTTGTGTAGGTTTTCTGTGTTTAAAATGGTCCCTATCCAAAAATACTCCAAAATATTTGTCAGTTAAGTGATGGCTCAACCTTTATATACACTTACAAATGTAATGACATCTCCAAAAAGGCAGGTTGTATGATTATACATTAAGTTTTTGCTTTGACTTTTCTTTTCCTTTGAGTTCTACACCTCACCCCTAACACTCAAGAATGAATCTAATTCCTTCATAACCACGTAAACAATTGTGTCCACCCATTACCCCTTTAGGTGTCTAGTCTACCTCTCCTTTTCCTAGAACTTTTGTCACAATCACCTGAATAGGTACTATTCTCACTCTTTTCCTGTCTATCTTCATTCCAGATACAGAATATTTCCAAAACACAATTCTGAAATATTTTTTGATTTGCACCTGGTTGTGTGAAGACCTAAACATGTGGGATATGAAAAATAGATAAGGAAAACATTATTGGTGTTGAAAAATAAGAAGGAATGAGTATTGTGTTAATAGTGCTACACAATTTTCAAGATAGGCCAAAATATTTCAAGAAGAATAACACACATATAAGCAAATGAACAAAGACATTGTAGAAACAAAGCATCATTTTTACTAGAAGTAAGTATTTTTCCAAAATATACATGTTACAATCATTAACACAGTTAAAAGATGATCAAAGAATTTAAGTAATAGCTGACATTTGAACAATAGTGAAATGACATCACAAATCTCAGGAGCACAAAGATGCCATCCTGATATAAAAACCTTGAGGAATGAATTCTTGAAAAAGCATTATCTTTACAAATGTCATTTCAGATTCACATAGTCCTCTGATAATGCTGTTTTAGCATCAAGCAGAATAGCATCTTCTGTAGCAAAATGGCCAGGAGCCACAGTAGCCAGAACCATAGCAGGAACAATATCCACAGCCATATCTAGTTCCATAGCCACAGCCAAAGTGGGAGCCAAGTCCACTGCCATAGCCAGAGCCACAGCCACAGGCAGAGCCATAGCTGTAGCCACAAGAGTTGCCACAATAGTTGTTACACATATTGTCAAGAGGAGACAATGCAGGTAGGTTGAGAAAGATTGATTCTGAAGTACAGATATATGTTTTCCACTTCTTTGGGACCTTATATACTGTGAGTAATTGCCAGCATGTACCATTGATCTCTGACTTAGCCAACAGATACTTAACAACTATTATGTGTCAGTCACTATTGACAACCAACAATAGTTTGCTTGGAATAAACTCATTATTTTAGAAATTGGTCTTATTTAAAGAACATCATTTTAACTTGGTGTCCTCAAAATGCTCAATACAATCATTACCAAATCGATAAGTACTTTTTAAATGTCTTGTCACCAAATATATATCTTTTTTTTTATTTTTTTTTTTTTTTTTTCTTTGT
>NW_004525012.1:326362-332243 GCF_000260255.1 Octodon degus
GGGGATTGAACCGCGGTCCCTGATGCTTTTGCTAAGCTTGTTCCAAGTAGGTGCTTTAGACCACTGAGCCATCTCTCCAGCCCTATATATCTTATATAATAAGATTTTGGGAGAAGATAAGAAAAGTTTGACCTTTTTTGCTATTTCCTGAAACGTCTATCTCTGCTCGAATGGAAGGAAATTTCCACACTGATCTCTATTACAGTTGTACTAGCTTACATTCTCAACAACAATGTAAGAGGTTTCTTTTTCACTGCAGCCAGCGTTTGTTACTTTTAAACTTCTAGATGAATGCCAGTCTTTCTGGTGTAAGATTGAAATCTTACCATTAGTCGAATTTGCATTTCTGTAATAACCAGAGATTCAGTACAGAGTGTAGAGGGTCTCACCATGTTGATCAGATTCGTAGTGATTCCCTATTTTCAGCCTCCCAAGCACTGGGAATACAGGTGCGCACCACCACACCCAGTCTCATTCACCATCCCAGCGTGCCCTAGGGCGGGGGCGGGGCTGGCACAACAGGCCAGGAGTCGAACTAAGCAGGCGCCTTATTCCGCTGAGCTATCTGGCCTGTCTTCCATTTCTTTCATTAAGGTGTTTTATTTTATGTGGCCTAATTTTTTTTTGAGTTCTTCAGATTGTAATAGTCCTGTGAGGAATAACTAGAAAACGTTCCCTCCTTCTGTAGGTTGCCTTGTAGAGCCTTTTAATATGTAATTAGCCTGGTTTGAACTAGAGTCTAGGATGGGAGTGTGATCTGGCTGGAACATCTGTCACCCCATTGATCGTTTGGCAGATCTGCCTGGCGAGGCAGGCGTCCCCTTCCTCACCTCTCCACATGTGTCCTTCCCAAGGCAGTGTTGATGAAGATGACCACCCCCAGACAGAAGATATAGAGTAATGTTCCCTTGCTCAAGAACATACAAGTAGCTTCACTCCCCTGCCAGAACCTCCAAACAAGCTCTCAAGGCCAAAAACCAATTCCTTTTATCCAATTCAGATTTTATCAGAGTTTCATGTAATAACATAGAGGTACATCACTGATAGAATTTAAATTTTCTTTCACTTCTCCTTTCATTATGGTTCTTTACACATTTAATTCAGAGTCTAAAGAAAGTGGATGATCTTAGTTTGCTGACAGCAAAAGTATACACTCCACATATAAGAGTTCCAAGGCATAATTTAGCAGATTTCATTTTCATCAATGTACATGGGAAATATTTCACTTCATTCAAAGTTTCAAAAACTATCTGTTTATCTTAAATTTTTAAGGGGTCGGGGAGATAGCTCAGTAGAATAAGCACTTGTCTGGCAAGCGCAAGGGCCTGGGTTCAATCTCCGGTTCAGAAAAAAAATAAAAAATAAATTCTTATACCTCCACAAATCTTCATGGTGATTTTGAAGCATAATGTTCTCTGTTTTTCTGAATAATCTTATAGCATTACCTTTGTATCATATGAAAGAATATAAACCTCATTTCTTCTGATATTATGATTTTTCTTGTCATTCTCAAATATCAGATAAAAAGAACTATTTTTTTTTATTACGGTGCTGGGGATTGAACTCAGGACCCTGCATTTACCGGCAAGCACTTATTCTACTGAGCTATCTCCCCAACCCAAAAGAACTATTTATACAACACAATTCAGATATGGAGTGACTACCCCAGGAAAGTTTACATAGAGTTACTACCTGAATTAGATACCCACCTCTGTGACATGGAGATGAAGGCCCTCGACTTTTCATGCTTTTTTCAAACTATGTTTTGTTCATTAATGAAAATAATAATATTCTTGAGGAAAGAGACTTTCTCTTTCCCTTTAAAATATACAGTCTTGATTCACATTCTACATGAGAAACTGAGCACTGAACGAGCTCAAAAATATATAAAGTCTGAAGGGGTAGCAATGGCAAGTTCTGTTGATGCCATCATGAAATTTCTAATGAAACTCAAAACATCATCAAGGGGCCGGGGAGATGGCTCAGTAGAATAAGCGCTTCCCTGGCATGTGCAAGGGCCTGAGTTCAATCCCCGGTTCCACAAAAAAAAAAAAAAAAAAAAAAGGAAAAAAAGAAAACATCATCAAGATTCAGAAAGTTGTTGTGTGTTTGGTTGATTGAGTTTGGTCCCTGTATTTCTACTATCTTCCAAAAAATATACTCCCTTTTCTGTATTTTCCCTTACTTATTTTTAAGCTTTGTCTTTATAGCCCCAACCGAAACACGGTTATTCTAAAAAAAAAAAAAAAAAAAAAAAAATTGGTATAATTAATGTTTGGTATATGATAATCAAAATTGTAGCAAATGTTTAATTTTAAAAATTCATGGTAAAAGACACTTTGCCATTAAAAGCACTATTGTAGCTGCCTCAGTGTCCTGAGTTGACTTAAAATGTTCATCTGTTGTGATCATTTTGCTTTTGTTTTTGTTTTCTACTAATTTTATTGAGAAACAAATAGCAATGAGACAGTTTCAAAATCGACTACTAGCACAGTTTCACTACCTAATAGATTGTATATTGTTGTCTTCACAGTGGTTATTCATAGTACAAGATTCAGCCATGATATCCTGTCCAAACACTATCACTACAAATCTTTCTTCTCATTGAATTAAGAGAAAGTAACTGTATATTTATCCTAACTATTTGAATATACAGATACAAAATGATCCTTCATTTGTATTCCCTTTTTTTGTTTAGTTTTGTCAGAGATGGGTATTCCATTGACATTTAAATATTGTAGATGCATGAATTCAGCCAAATAATCAAATATATCCAGTAGTCCATAATAGTAGTGGGTTATAGATAGGACTGGCAATGTCAGAAATTGTTGGCTTGAGCCTTTTATAGCTCAGCATATTAATATGGGTTTACTTTTTATACCTCGTTTTTATACTTTTCTGCTGGATGGTTAAGGTCAAGATAAAGCAAGACTTACACAACAAGAAATGTAACTTTCCTATCTGCCAAGGTCAGTCAAACCCCCCCCCTGGATTTATCCTGAAACCCAGTATCACAGTTTGTAGATCTTCTGTCAGTGTCAGCCATGTGGATGCGTCATGGCCATTGCTTGACCAACTTTGAATTTGAGGAAGCCTGCAAGTTTCACAGCACAAAATCTGTTGGATAAGAAAGACAATGATGCACTGCAACATTTTTACAAACCTGCATTTAGGAGAATATTTGCAAACTCTAAGGATGTAAGTTTAGAAAGGAAGACCAGCTTCTTATGCAAGATGTGACACAACAGAGGAAAGCATCTGGGCTCCCAGCATCTGGGTGTCTAATCAATGACATTTCCCAGCATTCCATGCACCTGTACCCCAAAAGTCTACTCTCTGAGATCTAACACCACATTTAATCTAAACAATTGAATAAAAAATCCATGTAGCTGTATCATCTACTGTGAACAATATATGTATAATTTTCATTCAACCGACTATGAAGAATCTATAGCTTTTCTACACTGAGTTTTCCTCATCTCTTTATGCAGTTTTTAAATTATACAATCATATTTTTGGATGTTTTGCTTTCTTGGCATTTTTGGAACAACTTAGCTGAGTTCCATAGGCACGTAGTGAGCTCAAGCCATAGAAAGGTTGTTGTCTTGGGAGCCAGATGTTTACAAAGATAGATAGTTCTTGTCTTAGGATCACACATCTGTACCAAAAATGAGTAACTCTCTCAATAGAAGCAGACATGACCATTCCCTTAGGACAACTCTATCTTTTTCCTGCTTCTCCTTTGAGGCACACAGCATCCTGTCTGTATCAGTGACTCACAGCTATCAGTGATCTTCCCATGCTGGAGACAGTTGGTAATACCTGGAGACATTTTCCATTGTCACAACCTGAAGTGGAATGGGAGCTATTAGGCCTCTGGTGATAGAAAACAGAGGCCTAATAATTAGCCTTCATTCCACTGCAGGTTGTGACAATGGAAAATGTCTCCATTGTTGTTAATTTTACCAGGCACACAACCACCTGCAACAACAAAGAATCTTCTACAATGTCAACAGTGCTTACATTGAGAAATTCTTATTTATGGCTAGGAATTTATGACTAAGTACATCAATAGGTGTCAAATGAAAACATACTTTAGCTTCCCACTCTACACACAATGGCATACCTTTCTCTCACCACATATGCAGTAAAATAAAAAGCAAAAGTCACTTCCTGTGGTTTCACAGTTGTTTGTTTTTGCTGATCTTGCTTAGATGTGATTTAAAACTTCATTTCCAGAATTAGCTGGACTCCAAATTTTCAATTAGTTCCTGCCATAATAGCCATAAAATCCAAATTGGGAGGGAATACTATAAGCCCAGGAAGATCATTTCTTCTATCATACTTTGATTAATTTAGATGTCAAAGGAATGTGTGGTGATCCACTACTTTATTGAATGCCTTCATGGATTTTCACAAAGCTTCCAATTTCATTTGATGACAATTTTCCATGTAAGACATTTTTCCTTCTGTTGAAAAATCTTCCTGTCTTTTTTCTTTCCAATAGTAGGCACTGCCTCTTATCTGATCATTCTGCTGTGATTCATCCTGAAAAATAAACATGGAGAATATAAATCCCTGTCATAATATTTTTTGCTTTTAGCTTATCTCCTTTCTGTCATCCTTGATATACAAAGCTACAAATTCTACTTCATGAATTCTCCAGAATAGATTCTCCAGAGCACAATACTCCCAAATTATTTAAAAGCTCTTTCATATATATTGCCTATTTATGTCTTTCCATTCAGATTCTGTATCTTAGGCAATAAAACCAAAGATTATGTTTATTCTATGTTTGCCTGAATAATAGGATCTGAATATATTCCCCACACATGATTTTCACTTAACTAATACTTTTCAAAAAAATAGATGATCCAGTCAAATGCACATTTTAAGGTGAGTCTGCTGCAGACAAAGAAACTATTGGATGCTTGGGAATAGGCTTAAATTCCTGGAACACCAAGTCTTGTTTCTGAGAAGTGATGTAAATGTTCTTATGCCATCATCATCATTATTCATATATTTTATGTCTATTTGGTGCTTTGTGGGTAAGGAGAGCACCTGTTAAATGTTAATCCCTTGATTTCATTTTTCAAATGGCATAATGGTTATAGTTTGTGTCACCACAAAGCCATGCAGTCAGGGGGCAGTTTCTGGAGTTTGTGATTGATTCTTGATCCAATGCTGGGATTATGGGTGTGAGTACCCTGGTGCAGATACTCTGCAGTACAATGTATGGAGGGGAGAGAGGCTAGTTAGCTGCCACAGCTGCTGCTCCTCCTTTTGCTTTCTGCTCTTTGTCACTGCCGTGAAGGTTTGCTCTCTGCCATGTGCCTTCTGCCTGGGAGCCAGCTGTGTATAGACTGAAACCTCCATTAACTATGAGCTAAATAAACCTTTCCATCCCTCATTTTATGGGTCAGATATTTGTCAAAGAAACGAGGGAAGAGTAACCAAGGCAATAATTTTATTTATTTATTTATTTATTTATTTATTTATTTATTTATTTTACTCAGAGGGCACCCATTCTTTTTTTTTAAGTTTTATTGATAAAGATAGCAATGAGACCGTTTCAAATCAAATCGGAAGTACAGTTTCAACAAATAATACACTGCATATATACTACTTAGTGGTTAAATGCTGTACAAGATGCGGACCTGTGATGCTATTTACAAACACCATTAGAACAAATCATTCTATTCATTAAGAGAATGCAACTATATATTTATCCTAACCATTTTGAATACACACATACAAAATGGACTTTCATCGGTATACCCCATTTTTTCTAAGTTCTGTTATTGAATATTATAGGTGTGTAAACTCAGCAAAATATTCTAAAAGAGTCCAGTAGCCCATAATAGCATTGGGTCTTCTGTTT